>NW_026111521.1:1437500-1440000 GCF_024679095.1 Eriocheir sinensis
CCCTACTCAAGTCACTCCCGACCCACCCTAATGTCACTCTCCACCACTGTGGCTTCATAGTCCATATTGGAGATGGTGGTGGCTTTTGGGCCAGAGTGTTTGGTGCCCCTGAGACATAGGATGGCCGACCTGAGCAGGGAGAACGAGAGGCGACACCTCATCCAGGCGACAACGTGGCTCCTTGGCTGTTGCTTCTTTTCTGAGATTAGTTCCGCGAGGCGTGCGTAGAAGCATTGGGCCCTGGGACCCATCCCGCCGGATGTGGTGAAGACGAGGGGGGTGAAGCTGCCCTGATCCACATGTTGGATTCTTTCACCGTATGCCCTTGTCTTCTCCTGCTCGTTCCTGTGGTGGGCGGCTTGCAGGGGCAGCTCACGGTGACAGGCAGCCATCGGGTCGAATATGCGGATGTCCATGAACGCCCGCTGTCCGCGCACCCAGAATCCGCGGGCACTTACATCAACCCGTGCCTCCTGTGAGGTATTGGCTGTCCTGTACCGAAGGTGTTCGCCGTCCAGTGGAAGCAGTGCAGGATCGGTAGTGACGTCTTTGCATACCTACCCAAGCATGAGGGCTGTCAGATCCCTCACGTCATCGTGTCGAATACAGACGAAGCCTCCTTTTTACATGTCATGGTGTGGGTGACATCATTTGGTGATCCACATGCACAGAGATCAGGCAGTCCCTCAATCGGCCAGCCATATCTCAGAGCAATGGCGTCGACAAATTCTTGTTTGTTGAGGCTGAAGCCCTTTGCTCTGATTGGTAATGACGTTAGCCAGTTAGAGGCGCCTGCCTCCTGTGCTGTGTGTATTTTTCTACCCATTTCTGTGGACAGGTGGTGTGTAAGACGGTCCAGCTCGTCTTTTGGGCCTGTTGCCTTTCTTCTGAGATTTTCCTTTAATATCTCTTATTTCTGTTTGGTCTATCTCGCCCTCTGCCTCCTGAGCGATGATCCTGTTGATGAGTGACCTGGTAAGGCTGATGGAGTTTTGGTTCTCCTTATCTGCCAGCTTCTCAGGGTTGGTGATCCCCATCCCACCCAGTCTTGGGGGAAGTGCTAGCATATCCCTCTCTTCCTCCCCCAAAGCATGATATTTCACCAGCGCCGGCAAGAATACATTCTTGACGGCATTTTCCAGTGGTCGGAGGAGTGGACTGATGCCGGGGATGGTGCGCATCAGGAACGTCCACCGATGTTGGATGCCGTGGGTGTACGCTGAATAGGCAGCGTGTGGCTCAGTCTTGGCAATGGCAGACAAAGCTTCTATTTCCTTCACCCATTCAGCTACTTTGTCTCCCACGTACTCCTTCTTATATACCTCTGTCCCGATCACTGCACCTAAGTGTCGTTGTCCGTCTTTTGTCACAATGACGCCACTTCCTCTAAAAGTTTCTGCGGCATGGTCATAATGTTCAGGTTTGACAATAAGGACAGACTTGGTGGCGTTAGGGATGTATCCTATCTCAGGGCCGGCGGTGTTCACAGTATCCCACCACCCTTATAAGTCTGAGATTTTACCAGCACCTGAGAGGTCATCCGCATAAGCCACCTGTTTCACCCGTGTTTCTGCGAACGCGATTTCATTTTGGAGGACTGATAGGCCCAGGGCGTACATAGCCATGGCTATTGGGTCACCTTGTGTTGTTCCCTCAGATGATTTTAACACTTTCACCTTTCCACTGTGGCTATTTATGTATAAGTCAGGGTATGTATAGGTATTTTCGACATACATAGCTGCTAGGGCACTTGGTTTTAATGTTATGTATCATAGTCTTTCTATTTATTGTGTTGAAGGCATTTTTGGCGTCAACAAGAAGCACTGCTTCGCACTCCACGTGGTCGAATATCTCCCGCATGGCATGGACTGCTGCTTCTCCTCCTGCCTGCTGCCCCGCACAAACTTGGAGGTTCACTGCTGCCATTCTCACATCTTCTTTGACGACAGCCATGATGCATTTGCCTACGATGCGCCGCAGGACTTCTCCGACTCCTATAGGCCTGCATCCCGGCCTCTTGTCCAGGGGAATGAGGCGGCATGCCGTCAGGGCGTCCACATAGTGGCAGCTGGAGGAGGCGAGTTTTCTGCCAGTGCTGCAATGGTGTTGCGCAAGTCGGCAGCTGCATTGCCAAAGTTGGCGCTGCTCAGCAAGCTTCGCCATCCCCGTGCATCAAGTCCTGAGGGCCCTGCGCTGCCACGAGTCTGAGGGCCTTCTTCCACACCATCTCTCCTGTTATCCTTTCGTATCTAACTGGATTCGGTGGATGGTGACATCCTGCCAGTCTCAGTCCCTTCAGGTCACTCGGTGGAGGATGTTTTTCCTTGAGTTGACTGATCGTGTCCCTGGTGAGTGGAAGCACACCCCGTGTGGAATTTTCTGACAAGGCTCGTGTTGCAGACGCAACGTTGCCTTGTCGCATTTTGTCTGCAAACTTCCGGGCCCTGTCTTCTGTGGAGGTGTTGTTTTGTTGGGGTCCGGGAGCCTCCTGTATGGCTCT
>NW_026111521.1:1445000-1470706 GCF_024679095.1 Eriocheir sinensis
GATGTGGAAGGGGCGCGATGAACCGTCAGCGGGGCGTCACCGTCCATAGTAGCAGAGGCAGGGAGGCTGAAGGCGTCGGAGTGGGCACTACAGCCCATACCGAGGCGGAGGAGACCTGTCCTGTTGATGGTCTGCCTGTATTTGGAGACCGGGCTGTCCGGGCAGACCATGGTGACCATCTGGGAGTATCGGTAGCGAAGACCCAGCCCGCAGGAGACGGGATGAAGACCGGGGAAGACTCTGAGGAGAGACTTAGAACACAGCGAGAGGGCGTCTGGGCGATCGAGAAAGAGAGCGATCTCGCAGCGCTGGACAGAAGTCGAGTAGACAGGGGCGACAGGGGACATACATAGAGCAGGTGGTGTTTAGTACAGCGGTCCAAGGAGTCCAAGAGCATATAGTGAGTGCGGTCTTCAGAAACCGCAAGGTAGTGGAAAGCGTGTCGGTGTGCAGAAAATATGGCGTGCCATCAAGATGAAAAGGCAACGCGTCCATTTTAAACACATCGAACACGTCAGAGGGATCCCTTTCATGGGGATTTGTAAGTAGAAGTGAAGGGTTCCTGAGGAAAGCGTACCTTTAGAAATAACCCTAGAGACATCTCTATACAATGCTAAATATTCATGTGCTGCAGGAAAAGTAAGCCTGGGTAATGGAGTGACGCATTGCTGAGCACACGAAATAGTACATCATTTGGAAGGAGGAGAGGGGAAACCTGCGTTTGGGACAGCTGCTGAAGGCCAAGCTTGAGATTCAGAGTATCATGATTTAGGTCACTAAGTGCCAACTGAATGAGAAGGATAGTCTCCAAAATACGCATTTCCTTCAATTTGCAAGGTTTTAGTGAGAACTGACGGATAATAGCTGAGGCCAAAGCCGAGGCGGACTCTAGACGGAGATGGCAGAATGAATATGACGGAGGTCCCGAACTGTGGCGTTGAGGACTTCCTGATGGAGGTTAAGTTGACGTCTCTCTTCTGTGGACAGAGTGTAGAGCTGGGAGAGCTTCCCGTGTATCACATCTATTTGGGCCTGAGTGGCCGTACCGAAAAGGAGGTTTGCTACCGAGCCAAGGAAATCCACGGCCCCTCGCTTCTGGCGAGTCCGAAACGGGCTTCCATCTCTACCACTCATAGCCGACAGAAAGCTGTTAAGATCTTTGAATAACTTCGCAAACTCAATGTGAAAAGAGTCTAGAGTGCGCCTGAGCAGACCAACAGTAGGGAACGATTGATTCATATGTTCAATCGACCATGAAACTTCCGCTGTTAGATTTGCCACGTTGATGAGAGGACGTTGGATGTCGTCCGTCTTGATGACGACGGGGACAACATAGTACCGTCCTGTCAACAGCATCTTAAAGACTGGGGAGAAGACGAGGCCGACGAATGGGTTGCTCCAGGAGGATCAAGGGAAGACAAGGAGAGGGCAACACCCAGGATCTGTAATTATAGGGGCATCAGTTCGTTTTGCGTTGGCGATACTCAAGAGGGTGTTCCATCACATTGGGGAGAGAAGGGGTACCGTATTGGAGCGTAATGAGCGACTGACACAGGGCTCTGAAGGAGCTGAGGGAACCAATGAGGGACCTCTGAAGCATCTGAGGAGACAGGAGCCGGTGAGGAGAGCTCGGAAGGAGCTGGAAAGGACAATGGCAGCGGCTCCTCGGGGAATAAGTCATGGGAGTGGGTCCACTTCTACTACTTGATCAGGAGAGGGTATGCACGCCTGACATTAGGAGAGTCATGGAAGCCAAGAGAGTCCTCGTGAACGACCTGAACATTATTTGTGTGAACTGTCTTGATCTTACCACCTCTAACATGACGCAGTCGTAAGACTACAGGGCTTATTTTTCTAGCACCCTAAAAGGTCCATTGAACAAGGGCTGGAGCTTCTTTGGTTCGCCCTTTGTACATACATGCCTTAAGTAGACCCGATCTCCTACTTCCACCTGTTTGGGTTTGGATTTCCTAAACATTCTTTCTGACTCCTGCCATCCTATATCGATATTGGTCTGACATAGTTTATAGGTATTGCTGCGCGACACTAGAAGTAAATGCTTTATAGCTGTCAACATCATAACAAGGTTGGAGTTTATTCTCAAGCACTTCAAAAGGAACATTTGGGTCCTGAGAGAAAAGCAAGAAAATGGTGAATCTTTCAGAACACGATGGTAGGCAGTGTTGTAGGCGTGTGTTGCAACCGGAAGCATTTGGTCCCAGATACCGCGATTGTCCTCGCAATAAAGTTCTCAAGATATTTATTAAGGTGCCATTAGGCCTTTCTATCACACCGTTTGCAGACGGGTGATAAGGAGTTGTCCTTAGATGATCAATCTGTAACAACTGAGTCAACTCTCGTAAGAGAGTGTTGACGAACTCCTTTCCTTGATCCGTGACTAGAATCGGCGGGATGCTGTGTACACAGACTACGTTCTTGTAGAACGCAGCTGCCACTTCCTTGGCTGCCTTCGTACGAAGGGGGGTTGCTACCAAGAAGCGTGACAGGACGTCTATCACTGTCAGTACATACCTATAGCCTTCGTCTGAAACAGACAAAGGTCCGACAATATCCATATGGACTCTGTCAAACGGTTGGCCAACCTCTGGATACCTCATAAGTGGAGCTGGCGGGGATCCCTCTTCTTAAACCGACAACAGACAGGACAAGATCTGACATATTGCTCCACGTCCGCCTTCATTCCCGGCCAGTACGCAAACTTGCGACAGCGTGCCAACGTAACCTTAGTGCCTCCATGCCCTGCAGGTAGCATGGAATGCGCCAAAGCTAACGCGTTAGGAATGTAGCTTGGTGGAACGATAACCAGTCTTTTCTGCTTGTTGTATTCATCGCAAACATCGCGGTAGAGAATGCCGTTCTCACACACTTCACTAAGAGGCAGTTTTTGAAGTGCCTCTTAGCTGCATTTAACGTTACATTGCTCCTCTCTGCAACCTTTCTCTCATCTCTCTCATGTACGTTACCACCGGTGGTTTGTTCAAAAGCATGCTTCAATTCTCTCAGTTCAGGATCGCGATCCTGGTGCTCCATGAGTCCAGCAAGACTCCAATGGAGAAACTTATCCTGTCATGTCCCTCCGGAGAGGCGACAGACGTCTCTCATATGGGCGTGTAGGTGTCTGCCAGCGTGCAATCCTCCCTTTGGGTTATCGGGTAACAGCCAGGTCAGTGGCCTGGAGGGCGTGGAGGACGGCCAGGAGACATGTTTGGGTCCGATGCCTGGGTGGAACAGACGTTCAGCACTTTTATTTCTTTGGCGATATCGGCATCTGTGGATTGAAGCTTCGACTCTGATCTTTACTAATATGCTGCAATACCCTTTCTTTAATACCTTGTGTGTCTTATCATTCCTTTACTTCCTCCCTTAAGATTATTAAGAGGATGCCGGAGGAAAGCCTCTGAGCCTAAAGCGGTTATCCAGTTAGGAAACCTTGAAGCTCTATTGTCAGGCTTGAGAGCGATCAACCTGTACTCTCAATGTTCCAGGCGGATGAGGAAGGTGCAGATGTAATCTACTGTCCTCCGTTTTGCCTGTCCCAATTTTTCTGGAGGACCAAGAAAAGGTCCTTCTGCAGTCTGTGGGAAACACACGTAGGAAGTCTTCCTTGTACTATTTCCTGTCAATCCTGTCCACATCTAGTGATACAGACCTATGAGATGATCGCGCGCTGATAGGCTGCATGCTGTTTTTAATCCAAAGGGGACTGTAGTGAATTCATATAGGCCATAAGGTGTCGTGAAGGCTGTCAAGTGTTTAGATTCCTCTGCCAATGGGACTTGGTGGTAGCCCTGGCGCAAATCAAGGGAGGTGAATACTTTACTTTCCCCTAACTGTTGCAAAATGAGGTTAATGTTAGGGAGGGGATGTTTGTCATCAATCAATTCATCGTTCAAAAAAAGCCCCGCGGGCCGCGACACCACTCGCTCCGGTAGCTGCAGTGTCATCATCATCTTCTCCACCACAAAAATATAAGAGTCCCTGCACTCTACTAAAATCATTCAAGGTATGACGGCTAAGTAGCGTGACAAGATCATCATGGGCAAGGGTGATCGATTTTCCATCTTCTTTTTTGGGGGGAGGGTTCTTGTCTTGGTCTGGCATTTTTAACTCTAAAGTCTTATTCCCGTAATCCCAAGAATAACTGTCTTCTCCCTCGCTTTCGGATGTGGACATACACCAGTACAATACCAATATAAACCAATATAAATCGCAAGTTTCACCACAAGTTTCACCACATGTTTCACCACATGTTTCACCACCCCACACCTGACACCAATGTTGTAACCCGCAATCCGGGCACACAAGGTAGACGACACACTGTTTGTATTAGTGACACTTGACTTAAAATTCTGGTACTTTAGGAGTATTTAAAGGAGTTCGTAAATGGGGTGATGAAACGGTGTCGCCTTTCTTATATGTATTTTATTCTACCTTAATACTACTTAATATTACAGAGGGTAAAAATATTGTTTAAACCAGCGACTGGCTTACTAGACTCAATGAGTCTTCAGGTTTTCTTTCACTATTGGTTACTGACGTTAGCACTGGTATAATATTGAGTAAAAACTCACACAATAAAGTATCACAGAAATATAATCCTAAATAAAACTAAGATAATAGAACACAATAGATATGTTAGATACGCTTTCCTCTATGGTAACACTTCACTCCATACTCACAGTAGCAACGATGAATGTTCTACCCATGTTATCTAGGGAAGGACAATTGAGTGTCCAGCAACGAACAGAGTGCTGGTTAATCTGAGGTCAAGCCTGGAGAAAATGCTTCTTATATAGGCAGATATCGCGAGGGTAATACGTCAGGCGTGTGAGTCATACATCAAACTCACACCGAGCTCATACAATAATCTACCTAACCGACATGCTTAATTCACGCGGTGACGCAGCTTTGTTTTCATAACATTTTGTTCCGCGGCTGATCGTGTTTTTGGCCGCGGTGATTGTGTTTTGGCTTAGAGAGATAAGCGGGTGCGTTAATGGGCAATTACAATTGTGTATAGGTTGGTAAATGAACAGTGGGGACAATCATGTGTTGGAGTCCGTGTTGTGTTTTAGCGGTCGATACCGCTGTTGTCATCGGAAAATATTGCCGGTGAAGATGATGATGACACGAGTGGTGTCGCAGCCCTCGGGGCACCACACGTAGACACCGACGTTGTTGTCTTGGCGGTGATGGTAGCACAGGCATTACCATGCGTGGATGAACTCTGGATTGCCTTTGGGCAAGAGACAGGCAAGAACTACCGCTACATCCCTGCCCATAAAATAGCTGCCTCCCTTGGCCCACAAAAGGCACGTGCCCTCCCGGTCTTTCACACCATGACCGGATGTGACACGGTATCAGCATTCGTGGGGCATGGCAAGAAATCTGCCTGGGCCACATGGAACTTGTTTCCAGAACTGACATTCCCTGGTCACCCAGACCTCCACGCCAGTCAGCATCCAGGATGACACAATGCACTGCACTGAAAGATTTGTGGTGTTCCTCTATGACCGCACCAGTCCATATACAGATATCAATGAGGCCAGAAATAAACTCTGCCAAGAAGAACTCCGTTTAGCGCATCCCACCTACCTACCATGCTTTGGAACGGCATGTCAAGAGATCAGTCTTCCAGGGTGGTTATATCTGGGGGCAGGTATTGTCCCCCAACCCGTGCTTCCATCACCAACAAGCTGGGGCTGACAGGAAACAGATGATGGGTCGTACGAACCGCTCTAGACCACGCTCCCTGAGGCTCAAAAAGCTGCTTAGAGCTGGTTTCATGCTGCTGCCAAAAAAGGCTGTAAAAATCGATGCAAATACAAGAAGGCTAATCTGCAATGTAGTGGACCGTGTGCTTGTAAAGGAGAATGCGAGTACACACAGACTATAGACAAACTTAGAATGTACAAATATAAATTTGCATTGTTTGTAAATGTGTTGACTTATTGATCCAAAGAGAGCCAGTAAACTCTTATCGTTACAGACTTGTACTTGTGATGTTTTCCAAAGTCAGCAGTTACCATGTGCAGTTACCGAGGAAGTTACATAGTACATTATTTCATTGTTCTATACTGAAATGTGCATGACCCATGTGTATGTGTCCTGCTAACATGGTAGTAGACAGTAAAACGTAGGCGCTTCAAAGTCAAGTCTGCAATAATTTGATTACATTTTCTGAGTTTGTAATTGTCACGATTATCAATTCCCTTTTTAAATTAGAGTAAATTATATAATCTATAATATTTTTTTTATTGACCATAAACCCATTGAATGTGATGAATATCAATTGACTGAGGTTCTCCAATAATTGGCACTTTTCAGAAAAAAAAGTTTCAAAAGAACAGCCATATTACAAATATAAAAAAAAAAATCGAAAACACTATCTAACAAAAAGGCAATAACAAAATATGAGCATATAGCCCATTTTGCTAAAGTTGAATGGCGGCCATTTTGGAAAACGACCGCCATAGCTGTCAAAGGCACAATCTTGGGTGGCTCCATATCTAGAATTGTTCAGAATACACTTTTCTACATATGTACCAATTTTGGTGCTTTTATGAAAAAATGAACAATTGACATGAAATATCGGACTATGTTGCTGGACTACCAGTACGTCTGTCTCATCTATCTCTAAGGCTGAACTCTTAGCTCAAACTTTCTGCAACAATTCCACTCTGGACGATTCTGGGCATATTCCTCCTACTTATCCTCCCCCTGACTCCTTTATGCCTGTTATTAAGATTCTTCGGAATAATGTTTTCTATGCCCTCTCTGGCCTCAACTCTCAGAAGGCTTATGGACCTGATGGAGTGCCTCCTATTGTCCTTAAAAACTGTGCCTCCGTGCTGACGCCCTGCCTGGTCAAACTCTTTCTCCTCTGCCTGTCAACATCCATAACTGGGCACGATAACAGAAAAACCTTATTCCCGATAACCGATAACTGATAATGGAAAACCTTATCCGTGATAACCGATATTCGTTAAATGGAGACACAAATATAGGCGATAACCGATAACCGATAGCCGATATAAATCGACAATTCCGATACTACCTAGCGATAAGTCCGATTGGCGAAAACGATACTATATTGATATTTCAAATAAAAAAAAAACATGGATGAATTCAAATTTTCATTATTTGTATTTTAGAAAACTTACAAAACCTGAAAACCACACGTTGACACGTACATATGGACGGTAATACTAGAAACGCCTGAACCGGTGTTGTGTTATTTGGCGTCCCCACCATCAAAAGCTGGCGCTTTTGTTTGCAAACACTGGTCTCTCGTGAACTGTGCATGCTCAGACTAGCAAACCTAGACCTGTACAGTCTCACAAAGCTAGCTTATTAACCGTAATTAAGAGTTGCTTTTAGGCTGAATCAGACATACAGTACCATTACCACCATCCCCGCTGTTTCTAGAACGACACACTGTACGAGTTGTATTTATATGTACAGAGTCGTTCTAGAAACAGCGAGGATGGTGGTACTGTATGTCTGATTCAGCCTTCCAGCAACTCTTAATGTGTTGAAAAGCTTTGTGAGACTGAAAAGGGCTACGCTTACTGGTCTGAACATGCGTAGTTCACGAGAGACCAGTGTTTGTAAACAAAAGCGTCAGCTTTTGACGATGGGACACCAAATAACAAACACCGGGTGCCTTCAATACCATGGCATGGTCACAAACGAATATGGAATATCAAATTTGAGGCAATGAATAATGTTTTTGGTTGAAAAGTTAAATGATTTTTCTCTTTGATATATTGATTTTTGAGTCTAACATAAAAAAAAAATAACCTTGTATTTTAATGTTAATGATCTAAGTATGAAATCTCTTCACCGAAGATATTTCATACCCCGAAGTTTTTTCATACAATACCGGGCGCCCGGGCCACGCATGCCCAGTAGGGAGGAGACAACGGTTTTTTTTTCTGAGAGGCGGAAAACAGTAACGATTATCGCTAGTTTGGTTACAAAAGTAACGTAGATACCGATATATATTTAAATAAGTAGCGGATGGCCGATAACCCAATTTTGTTATCAGCGATAAAGTATCGCAATAACTTATCGCGATAACGCCCAGCTATGTCAACATCTATCTTTCCTTCTTGCTGGAAATATGCTTTCATACAGCCTGTGCCTAAGAAAGGTGACCGCTCCAATCCCTCAAACTACCGCACTATAGCTTTACTTTCCTGTCTATCTAGAGTTTTTGAATCAATCCTTAACCGGTAGATTCATAAGCACCTTTCCACTTCTGACTTTTGCTGTGAGTTGTGAGCAGCCCAACCAGCTTATCATCTCCCATTTCATGCCTGATCGATAAATGGGTACTTGGGAGACTTGGAAATGCTAATATGAATACAGTTACAGTGTACATCACCAACTTTACCTTACTATATCTCCTGTTACTACATCTACAATTACTACTTCTAGAAATGGTACATCGTATCCTCCTATATTATGTTTAGGTGAGCAAAGAAGGAGTCATTCTTTATAAATACTAATGACAATGCTTTCTAGTAAAAGGTAAGAATAAATACACTGCTGAAATAACCCAGAATGTATTCACACTACTTACGCGGCATATGTGGTTTTCGCGAGGTTGTTCAAGACGCAAACGATAGGGTCGCATATCGTCACCTTCGTAAACAAACCGCCTAAGTCATTATTTTCTACTTCACAGGAAATCAGAAAAGAACTGTCATTATCTCATTTGGCTCAAGGTTTAGGCAGAAGGGCAAAGGCCAATTCTAGAACACTCAAACCCTGAATAACGAAGGCAACTATATAAAAATTGGCGTCACATGTTGAAAAATTGATGTAAACAAAAACCTGGAAATCGCTGAAAAATGACTTTGACAATTATTTTATGAGGGTGACGATATTCATTTCATAATACTACTACTTCTATTAATAAAAAATATAATAATAGTAATAATAATAATAACAATAATTATAAAAAAACAATATTGATTGATATTATTATTATTATTATTATTATTATTATTATTATTATTATTATTATTAATGATAATAATGGTGTTAATAATAATAACAATATAAATAAACATTATGAAAACATAAAAGTTATAATAGCAGTAACAAATAAAACGTCCCACATACTATAAAATGTATTTACAAAATATCAGTTAAAAAAAAGAACACTGCGCGTCAACACGAACCTGAACACGTCGCAAGTACGGCACCGACGCCAACGCAAACAACAACAAGCAATCAAGTCCTCGCCTGCCTCGGAAAACACGTAGGGCCAATACTACATCACAGGCAGAGGGAGACAAACACTATCCAGAATACGTACATAAAGGCTCAACTACACACACACACACACACACACACACACACACACACACACACACACACACACATATATACACACGCATACAAGTGGTGGCCATCACAGAGGAATGTCAAATAGTTCCAGAGATTTGCAGCATTGAAAACGATTAACTATTTCACCATCTCAGGACTATTCTGCCTGAGTGAAGAGAGGAGGGGGCGTGGCGCTGTGCTGCCGCTCCGACCCCAATCCTTCACAATCGACATCCGTGAGGGAGTGGAGTCCCTGTTGGTGAATCACACCTTCTCACCATCCTCGCCACACTGCCTCCATCAACTATTGCGTGGCATTCCACCCTCCCTGCGCCCACAGCACAACTGCTTGTCAACCAATTCATTGACAATGCTGACGCGCTAAGAGCGAGATACCCTGCTGCCAAGATTGTTATCTGCGGTAATTATAACCGCCTGGACGTAAGGGACATGATGCACCAGCTGAACCTCAGTCAGGTTGCGAACTCCCATCCACCAACAAGCAATCCTCGACCTTATCACGATTTACATAGATTTACATAGAAAATCAGACCACACAGACCCCATGGTCCAGACTAGGTGGTCTGTCCTTAAACCTAAGTGATTTTACAGTAATCAGATGGCTCCAAAAAGTTGCTTTTCTACTCTAGTTAATATCAAGTTCAAGGAAGTGACGGTCGAGCTTGTTTTTAAAGGAGTCAATCGTGTTAAACTGGACCACTGATGGTGGGAGCTTATTCCATTCTCGCACTACAACGTTGGTGAAGAAAAATTTGGTGCAGTCTGAATTTACTTGTTTACATTTGAGTTTTGTGCCATTGTTCCTCGTTCGCAAAGTGTCATCGATCATAAACAATTTTGTTCTGTCTACATTCGTGAAACAATTAAGTATTTTAAAACATTCGATCAGTTTTCCTCGGAGGCGACGTTTCTCAAGAGAGAACATGTTAAGGGTGGAAAGCCTTTCTTCGTAGGATTTGTTGCGCAAGGAAGGGATCATTTTTGTTGCTCGACGCTGAACACCTAGTTTAGCAATGTCATTTGCATGGTGGGGAGACCAAAACTGTACTGCATATACCAAGTGGGGTCTGACTAAACTATTGTAGAGCGGAAGTATTACATCTTTATTCTTGAATAAAAAGTTTCTTTCAATGAAGCCCAACATTCTGTTCGCTTTATTTGCTGCATCGATGCATTGATGTGAGAATTTTAGGTCTGAAGCGATTTTGACCCCCAGGTCCTTAACGCATTGAACGCTTGTGAGTTTAACGCCGCGCATTTCGTAATCGAACTTTTTATTTTTTGTCCCAACTTGAAGGACCTGGCACTTGTCTACGTTAAAGGGCATCTCCCATTTATCCAACCGAGCTGAAATTTTGTGCAAATACTCTTGGAGGCTTTGCCTGTCTTCGTCAGTGAGAACCGAGTTACCAATCTCTGTGTCGTCTGCAAATTTACTAATGGGATTATTGAGTCCAACATCCACATCGTTGATGTAAATAATGAAGAGCACTGGGCCAAGAACCGAGCCCTGAGGGACGCCACTAGTGACCGGCGCTCACTCTGAGTTAAATCCGTCAATCACAACTCTTTGTTGTCTGTTGCTCAACCAATTCGTCTATGCCTATTTGCTTTAATTTATAAAGTAATTTATGATGTGGGACTTTATCAAACGCTTTCTGGAAATCAAGAAAGATTACGTCCAATGATTTGGTTACGTCATAAACTGAGAAGAGATCATTATAAAAGGTCAGTAGGTTTGACAGGCAGGATCTTTTGTTACGGAAGCCATGTTGTGAATCCCCAATTAATGAGTGGCTTTCGAGGTAACTCACAATTTTGCCTCTAATTATGCTCTCGAGTAGCTTTCCTACAATTGAAGTTAGACTAATGGGTCGGTAGTTACCTGGTATTTTTTTGTCTCCTTTCTTAAAAATCGGTGTCACGTTAGCCTTTTTCCAATCCGAAGGGACGATGCCTTGTCGCAAGGACATATTGAATACGGTAGTGAGGGAGGAGAGTATTTCGCTCTTTGTTTCTTTTAGCAGTATAGGATATACTTTGTCGGGTCCGGGACTTTTATTTGTTTTAAGTGAATGGAGAGCTTTAAGGACTTCATCGGTTGTTATTTCAAAATTAGGCAATGCATGCTCGAGATTTACAATAGTACTGGTGTTGGTGGTAGCGGGAGGAAGACTGTTAGTATTAAACACCGAGGAAAAGTAATTGTTTAAGAGGTTTGCAATGTGTTGGCTGTCAGTCACTAGTGCACCGTCGCTGTTTGTTAAAGGTCCAATACTACTTCTGATCGCCTTTCTGCTGTTTATGTAACTGAAGAAAGATTTCGGATTATTTTTACAGTTGGCTGCAATATTTTCTTCATATCTACGCTTTGCCTGACATACTAGTCTTTTTACTCGTCGCCTGGCATCATTATAAAGTCTAATATTTTCGGGCGTGCTTTGTTCTTTCTTTAATCTGTAAAACAATTTTCTCTCCTTGACTGATTGTTTAATTTCGCTATTAAACCACAGTGGGCTTTTATTAGTGTTAATTTGCTTCTCGCACAAGGGGACGAATGTGTTCTGCTGAGTGAGTAAGTAATTTTTAAAGCTTAGCTATGCTTCCTCTACGTTGCCGTCATCTGATAGTTGTATTTCTGTTGGATTTTGTCGGATTTCAACGAAGTTAGCTCTTTTGAAATTGGGCACCTTTACTTTATTTTCAGTCACTGATGATTGAGCTCTAATGTCGACGCGCACTAATTTATGATCGCAAGAACCGAGGTGTTCTCCTACCGTGACATTACTGACTAGGTTATTTTGGGTCGTTATAACAAGGTCGAGTATATTATTTTGTCGAGTTGGCTCAGAAACCATTTGGCTTAGATAATTTTCTTCTAGAAATTCGATCATTCTATGTGACTCGCCTTCTGTACCTGACAGTGTCGCCCAGTCGATATGGGGGAGGTTAAAGTCTCCTAATATCAGTGAGTCGTTGTTATTAAGTGACTGCCTTAAGACGCTGTACATTTCAAGGTCGTCATCGAGTGATTGCCCGGGAGGTCTGTAGGTGACATACATATTTAAATTGACTTTTGCAATGTTTACTCGCACGCACAAATGTTCAACGTTACTGTTTCTCGGTGTTTTGTCAGTGGGTTGCAAATAGCTTTTGACATAAAGGGCGACGCCACCGCCTCTACGGTTTACACGATCTTTGTTGAAGAGTCTGTAGCCATCTATGTTGTATTCGGAACTTAAATCAATATTTGTGGTGTCGATAAATGTTTCGGTTATTGCAATTATGTCAAAATTTTCTGTTGGAGCAAGACATCTCAGTTCATCAAATTTGTTTCTTAGGCTACGCGCATTGAAACTAAGAATTTTTAAGTTATCTAGAGGCTTGATAATAGAGGTGGTGGTACTTGCGGGATCACGGTTACGGGTTTGTTGCGATGCACGGCGTCTATTTACACGGGCGGGGTGGAGGGACGTGACTGAGACTCGTTTTTTGATCGGATGTCACGTACTGCGTCGTTGAGGAGCCTTCCGAATCTGGCTGCCCCGATGGGAGACAGGTGCAATCCGTCCCTGTGGAAGAGCTCACTTTGTCCATAGAAATTGTCCCATGCGTTGAAAAACTCCACGTCAAACTCCCTACAAAGAGTCTGTAAGCGGTTGTTTAGGCTGAAGGCCTTACTGAAAAAGTTGCTCTCCGCCCAAGTCCGTGGTAGAACTCCTGAAATCAAAATGTTAGGGGATTTACCCTTATACTGCTGGATGAGCCTACGGTACTTGTCCAGGAGTTCCTCAGACCGGGTCGTGGTGACGTCGTTCGTACCTGTGTGAATAACAAACAGTGAATCATTAGCAGCCTGGGGGGAGATCTCCTCAAGAGCAGCAGTTATATCGTCGATCCCAGCACCAGGATAGCAATAGTTCCGTCTTCGACGAGGAACTCTGCCGCAGAACTCAACGACCTGCTGGCGAATCATGGAGTCACCCACCACGAAGGTGCTCTCCTGCTCGTCCTTCTCCTCCAGAATGGCAAACCTGTTGAAGCAATGAACATGATAAATTGCTTGTTTGGCTGGTCTGGCTCCTCCATTCACGACGGTGAAGCCATCATGGGCGGTGCCACTAGCATCCTCCCGCTGCGTGGTGTTGTCTGCTGGTGTCGACGGTACTACTGAGGGCAAGGGGGCGGTTGGAGAAGGGTTTGGCACCACAGCAACGTTAGCCTGGATGAATTCCTGCAAGGAGGCAACAGT
Organism: Eriocheir sinensis; assembly: GCF_024679095.1. Lineage (NCBI taxonomy): Eukaryota > Metazoa > Arthropoda > Malacostraca > Decapoda > Varunidae > Eriocheir > Eriocheir sinensis. The sequence continues at coordinate 1,458,634 of NW_026111521.1, forward strand.
GCGAGAAAGCTCTATTATTCTATTCTGACCTGCTTCCATCTTCTCTTCTTGCTCCTGCAGTCTTGCCTCGAGATGCTGCCTGGTGATAGAAACGTCTATTATTTTATTCTGGCCTGCTTCCATCTTCTCTTCCTGCTCCTGCAGTCTTGTCTCGAGATGCTGCCTGGAGAGACACAGTCGACAGACAGCAGAACGCCCTGTAAAAAAGTGAGCTGAGAAGCTACCGTTACAAGTACTGCACTTCTTAGGCGCCATCTTAGCTGAAATGAAAGAGATAAAAACACAGAGTGAAAGGGATTAGGAAAGGGGGTGAGGTGTGTGAGAGGTAGTTTAGTAATGGAGGAAAAGTGAGAGAGAGGAGGAGTAGGAAGGGATGTGAAGTGAGTAAAGAGGGGGAAAGAGAGGCAGTGAGTGAGGTTTGTGAGATCAAGGAGGGTTAGGAAATAGGTGAGGTGAGTGAGAGGGGGTTTGGGAAAGGAGGTAAAGTGGGAGAGAGGAGGAGTAGGAAGGGATGTGAGGTGAGTGAGGTGTGTAAGATCAAGAAGGGTTAAGAAAGAGGCGAGGTGAGGTGGGTGAAGGGATGGGTAAATAGGATGTGAGGTAAGGTGAGTGAAGGGGGGGGAGGGCTTAGAAATATGTGGAGGTGAGGGAGGAGTAGGAAGGGCTAATCCTCTAGGGGATTTATAGTGAGGAGGAGCAGAAGGGAGGTGAGGTGAGCAAGGGTGGGGAGGCTTAGGTGAGGTGAGGGAAAGGGGGGTAGGAGGGGTTAATCCTCTAGGGGATTTAAAGAAGGTGTAGTGAGGAGCAGATTGAATCCTCAGGGAATTAAAAGGGTGAGTTGTCGGCACACCCAAATCACGCGTGAAACACTCGGGAACCCACCAACACACTCGAAACACACGAAACACTCAGAAACTCAAGCATAAGCACGATTAAACACCCTCAAGTCACTCGCAAATACACCGGAAACACAACAGCACACTCAAAACACTCTGAAACCCACGTAGAACACTCGGAAACAGCCAAATCACACGCAAAAGCACTGGAAACACAACACACTTGAAACACTCTGAAGCCCACGCAGAACACTCGAAAACAGCCAAATCACACCCAAAAACACCGGAAACACAACAGCACACTCAAAACACTCTGAAACCCACGTAGTACACTCGGAAACAGCCAAATCACACGCAAAAACACCGGAAACACAACACACTTGAAACACTCTGAAATCCACGCAGAACACTCGGAAACAGCCTGATCACACGCAAAAACACCGGAAACACAAATCACAGAGGCAACCACAGGCAGACACACTCGCAGAAACCACAAGCGAACACACACTAAACACGTGTCGGGAAATCACAGGCAATACACAAAGTCCACAAGCGAGAACACACAAACACACGTGAAAGCTAACGCAAAGCCAAATAGCACAACGAAAACACAAGGTTGCCAAGGCGTGCAGCGCGGGTAAGTTAGGCTGTGGTGTGCAACGGGGAGGACACGTCCGTCTCTAAGGATAGGTTAGGGGTGAGTCTGGATGATGGACCTAATCCAGCAGTACTCTCCCCCCCAGCCTATCTCCCCCATTGGAAGAAGCGGACTCCTGTTAGTCCTATGGGAATAGGCACGCACCACATCACTGCCTCAGTCAGTCTCCGTCAGGTCATTCAGGCCCCTTACTGACTCGGCAATGAGACGGTTCGGGCAGTGGCTTACGCGAAACCCCTGGACTGAAGTGACAAGCGAACCAGACGCCAACCATAAATGGGAGCAACACCAGCAAACAATTAACATCGCCTACCACACATTCCCCGTCAAGACGTTTCCAGTTCATCCATCCATCGGATCAACCCCACCATCAAGAGGCTCACCTCGCAGAGGGGCAAGGCTCACCACAGACCCCACCCGCTACAGACAGCTCAGGAACAGTCATCGGGGAAGTTAAAATAGCCAAAGCTAACTACTATCCAGAGAAAATACACCATCTTCAACAGGCCAGCAACAGACAATGATATCACAAAGTTAGGTCTCTGTGAACTTGGCAAACACTCACCCTCCTTCCTTTGCACCTCACAATTACCCCTTGACCGTGCGGAAGAGGAGATTGACAACCATTTCGCGGGTATCTGTCAAAGCCTCACAAAACTTGATCTCAAAAGTATCTCGGCATAACTGCCATCTCCCTCTCTATCCCCCTTTATCCAGAAGGTCGATGGCTTCAATAAGTTGCAAAAATAAAAGAGACAGAGCTATTGTGGCCAATCAAAATTTATAAGGAATTCGCTCCAGAACTTGCCAATTCTCTCCGCTCAATAATTAATGCTTCACTTTAACAACACACTTGCCCAAGCGACTGAAAAATTCACTACGCCACTCCCATCCCTAAAACCTCCAGCCACAGTCCCTTAATGACTTTAGGCCAGTCGCCATCACACCTGTCCCCAGCCTCATTTGTAAAGATTTTTTTTTTTTAACTGGGCTTATGATATAAGTTTATTCATTGACACCCGACAGATCGCTCCATTGCTCATTGCCTAGTCAGATTCCCAGACTTCATACGCAGTCACTTGGACGAACGCGACACCCTCCTTGCCTTTGCTTTTGTCGATTTCAAAAAAGCACTTGACTTTGTAGACCACACTCTTGTCACTACTAAGGCCAAATGAGCTTTGACGTTATACCCTAATCTTGTCGCGTGGTTGACTGACTTCCTCAACGGCCCCCAGCAAGTATAGTGCATGAACGGTGGACAAAAGTGTCACATTCAACCGCACCAAGACCGTGGTGATGCACTTTTGCACCTTGACAAGAGGAGTGCAACCTCCACAGATGTCAGTTGGCTCACATCACCTCCAGGTTGTCCAGGCGACCGAACTACTTGACATTACGGTGGACGACTAGCTCAACTCCATCAGACCAACTCGACACCACCAGAGCAGCCTCGTATAAGATCTGCATACTGCGTAGACCCAGGACACTGGGGAGGGGGGAGGCACCGACTGCAGATTTATACACTATATATAGATACAAGCTTTATACTGCCGAAGCTCATGTATACCTCCCGGGTGTGGTCATCCTCTCTGACCCTCACCCAACGACAGCAGCTTGAGAGAGTTCAGAAGCGGGCATTCAGGATCATTTTAGGCCCTGCTTACCACATCTACGACAATGCCCTGACCAATCTGAGTCTGTCGACGCTCTCTGGCAGACAAAAGGACGCCCTCAGAAAATTCGCCGACGGCTTGCTACATCACCCTCGCCACCGCCACATCCTACCTCCCGACAAGCCTCCCCCCGTCCAATTTACGTGACATCACAATAAATTGACCCTATTCACTGCGCCACGTACAGACCACTATACACTGAGAGCAGTTCCGGCAATATTGCGGAACAATGTGTAGGAGTGATAGCCCTGTAACCCAAAGGGTCTCGGTGTTGATCAGCACTTCAGCGCAATCTTCTCTGCAAACAACACACCATCCGCCAACCCCTTTTGCCTCTGTTTTAAGTATTCCCATACCTTCCAAAACCATCCCCTCTTACTCTTTTGATATAGTCCTCTATTAGCTGATATATTTAAAGTCTGTAAATTTTCAACATAAAGGGTGTCAATTCTAAATAAACATAGTAATATATTATTAGTATTAGTATTATAGCTATTATTATTATTATTATTATTATTATTATTATTATTAGTAGTAGTAGTAGTAGTAGTAGTAGTAGTAGTAGTAGTAGTAGTAGTAGTAGTAGTACATTAAGAGCTGTCCTGATAATTATCCCAACTTTATCATCAACTTTTGCAACATTCGCGGTCTTTGCCCTTACTTACATTATGTGGAACACCATCTCTCCTCCTCTAGAACTCTTCTACTCTTCCTCACCGAAACACAGGTTTCTGTGGTTACTAATAGTTATCTCTACTTTGTTCCCTTCTACTATCTATATCCAAAATTCAAATCCAAAACTAGTTGTAGCGTCTACGTACGTAACAACATCCCTTGCTCTCGCTCTCACAACCTTGACTCTTCAAAGTTTTCCACCATATGGCTAAGACTTCATTGTCATTATATCCCTAAATACATCTGTGCTATTTATCTCTCATATAACTCTGGCAACTACGTAAAATTCTTCGACTATTTTAAATCTACAGTGGATCACATTTTGCCTCACTCTCCCTTCCCAGAAATCTCCATCTTAGGAGATTTCAGTGTTCACCACCAGCTTTGGCTTTCATTCTTTATCACAGACCAGCCTGGTAAGCAAACCTACGACTTTGCTATCTTAAATGATCTATAGCAGTTAGGTCAGAACCATACACATATCCCCGACCACCTTGGAGCCACCCTGAGATTCTAGACCTCTTCCTATCTTCAAACCATTCGACTTACTCTGTCGAACTGTTCATTCCGTTGAGCTCCTCCGATCACAACCTTATATCCGTATACTGTCCTATCGCTCCTGTACAGCCTCTGGACTCAAGGAAGAGGCGGTGCTTCTGGGATTTTGCTTTAGCTCAGTGGGACGACCTGAGGATGTACTTTTCTGACTTCCCGTGGAATTACTATTGCTTCCAGGAAATAGACCACTCTGTGTGTGCCAAAAGCATTACGGAGGTGATCGTCTCTAGAATGGAGACACACATTCCACATACTTTTTCTACTCCTCATGCTAAAAAAACCTTGATTCAATGACGCTTGGTCTTATTCTCTCAATGATGAGAGACTGCTCACAAAACGCACCAGAACGTTCGTACTCCTGCATGATATTTATACTTCCGCCCGCAATCGTGCCAAGTATATTGCCCCCCAAAATATCATTAATAGAAAGTGCCGCAACCTTGCATTCTCTAATTCTTCCAGAGACTTCTGGCACCTAGCCAAAAATATCTCTATCATTTACACTTATTCACCTTTCCCACCCCTCCCTAGTCATGTTGGCAGTACTGCTGTCGCTCAAACCTTCTCTTAAAAATCCACTCTGGATGATTCAGGGCATATTCCTCCAGCACATCCCCCAACTGACTTCACTATGCCGGTCATTAATATTCTTAATAATGATGTTTCCTATGCCCTTCCTGGTATCAACCCTTAAAAGGCTTATAAACCGATGGAGTGCCTCCTATTTTTCTTAAAAAATGTGCTTCCGTGCCGACACCCGGCCTGGTCAAACTCTTTCGTTTCTGCCTTTCAACATCCACCTTCCCTTCCTTCTAGAAATAGGCCTACATACAGCCTGTGACTAAGAAGGGTGACCCTCCCTTAAACACCCACCTTATATTATTATTATTATTATTATTATTATTATTATTATTATTATTATTATTATATGAATCAATGAAGATGACCCGCCGGAAAGTACGAATGCTATAAGCCAAAAGGCCCAGCGGGCGACACTTCACCGATATCGGGAAATACAGAATGAAGGAGAAAGCAAAGAATAGGAAGATGGAGAAAAATCTAGTAGGTAGCGAGGTAAGAGAGAAGAAAGGCATTCACAAGTATTTTAAATGTTTCACAATTACTAGAATTAATAATCACATTAGGAGGTGTATTCCACAGTTTGACGGTCGCTGGGATGAAACACCGGGAAAATTGTGATGTATTACGTCGGTCGACAGACAAGGAACGGTCATTTAGGGCCGCTTTCACAGTCCCTTTTTTTGTTTTGATCGTTACCAATGGCGGCGATCGACACTATAGTTTTCCACGTGAAACTGGCCAATGGGGTAGTGGTGGCTGCAGAGGAAGCGAGAAGTGTTGAGAGTGTGTGGTTGTAATGTGTATATTATAATGTACATGTGTATGTATGACTGTACGTGTGGCGACACCCGGTCGGTGTCGCACAACAGGATGTCTAACAACACGTCGTGCTTTTGGCCGTGGGAAGCTGTGATGAACTGACACTAGGATCAGCAAATGATGACTTTCATCAACAGTCATCAACCGGAAGCCCCACCCTTCCGGACGAACTACAAGCAAATAAAACAGGCGAACAACGCAGAGAAGAGGAGAGAAGACGGGTGACGGGCAGGCAAGCGGTGCTCCGCCGCCCCGCGCCCTGCAGCGGTGTGGCTGTCTCTGATTTCGTGCGTCTCGCTCACGTAAACTGTAAACCTTATGTAGTACAACTGTTAATATAGTTAAAATACATTTGGTATTTGTATCAACCTGAGAGAGAGAACTAAAGTGAAATAAAGTGAACTTATAACGGCTACCGCTCGGCCACACATCACTTAACTAAAAGGCTATTGTGTTATCTCACCTTACTACAATCAACTTGTGAAAGCAGGCAACGGTATACCGGACCTCACGTGAGATAACAGTTCGCGCCTTAATCAAAAAAAAAAAAAACACTTAAAAATCGCTAACAAAAATGGTGGCAGCGGTGGGATTCGAACCCACGCCTCCGAAGAGACTGGTGCCTTAAACCAGCGCCTTAGACCGCTCGGCCACGCTACCATTTTTGTTAACCTTTTTGTTAGCTGTTTTTTTTTTTTTTTTTATTAAGGCGCGAACTGTTATCTCATCCGGTACCGCCTGCTGAATTGATGAATTTACGTGGTCAGTTCATCACAGCTACATCCTGTTGTGCGACACCGAACATACACATGTACATTATAATATACATTACATCGCTCAGTTCTCTAAAGTCGCGACCTCGCGACTCACCCGACCTTTAAAAGCAGTGTACCTACCCATGTTACAGTCGCACAATGTGTACTAGTTAAACGAGGTCCTGTTATTGCTTAAAAAAAATATATATACAAGTCAGAGCCCGCCTAACGATACAGCATCGGGAAATGCCAATGATAATTAAAAATAATCATGGAAGTAACAAGAAATGGGCAAAGTACATACAGGGCGAGGTAAACAGGACTAGAGTCGTGGACATGGAAGCTCAGTACTATTCCGAGAAAACAAAATAATAGCTCGAAAAATTATTTACATGATACATCCTAGTAAAATTAAATTGACTAAACTGTCATTAGGACACATGGTAATGGAGCTATTTGGAATAGTGAAAAGAAAAAGGAACAATCCTTGAAGAAGATCTGCTACACACTGAACCTTCGAGTCACACCTGGACACAAAACTGTCGCAGAGAAACACTCATCCGTTGCGTGACAATTAATTGCCAGTGTCGTTACCCTCGGCACGCCTTCGAGACGGGTGGGGTTTACAACAATAGATAAGGTTGTGTGAAAAGAGGTAATGTTATCCGTAGAGTCTCCTATTAATTACAATGTGATAACAAGGACAAGTCTGGAGAACCTTAGAAGCATCGGCAGTCAGCACCACTAACTCCTAATACTCCGTTTTTCAGGTCTACAGTACTATAAAAGAAAATCCTGTCACTAAGTTGTGAAGTCACTGTTATAACAAATCTCACAGAAATATATAATTCCAGCATAATTGATTAAAGTAATTCCAGCATTAATAAACATCAAATGACAAAGACAAATTTCCACCTATCCCTCGATCGTAACGAACGTGGATGACTGACATCTTTGACGCCAAAAATAATTCCCGTAACGGGTAACAGTGGTATGTAAAGTAAGGGTAAGTAAGACTTGTCTGCTTACTTCCAAAGCTTACAGATATTCACATGCTGGTTACGATAAAAGTTAGGGACAGCATCTGCTCAAGTTAAGTCTGTTAGTGCAGTTTTAAGCAGAAGCACATGAGGTTCAAGGTTAAATTGTACCTATCCCTATGTTAGTCTACACCCTCGGTTATTACGGCTCCAATTGAATTAAGAAGACTGACTGCCTTGCATCAACTCAGCAATAAAAGAAAATAGTGGGTTAGAGTGAAAAGTATTACTCAAGCACTCCCCTTCTCGCATGAAAAAGATGCAGGCAAAAGCTTTGGAACCAAACATAAATTAGTAGATGCGAGGATGCAGGTTATAGTCGTGTGGTGGAAAGATACACAAAGCAGCGTCAGGCTGAACCTCAGCCGGCGCTAGTCTTTGGAGACGATCACTATGCACCATTCTGTGCGAAAAAAAAAAATCGTAAAGCTCAAATTTCCAACCACCTATTTATCTGACTATTTCTGCCTAAACCACGGGTAAAAGAACACACCAAGGAATTTTTGATTACCGCTGGTGACACCCAAAAAGGTTTAGGTCAGACTGAGGGTCGCGAAGGCCCCCCTCCCCGACGAACGTGTCGACGGGAAACGAAGCTTCAAAAAGGACCCAAAATTATTTTAAATGCCATAAAAGTTGGCTGATAAAACCGTGTAGGTTGCCAGTGGGGCTGTAGTCAAGGGATACTGCACTCCTTCGAAGAGGAACTTTAAGGACAATCATGTACATAAGGAACTCTAGTAATAATCTAGCATTAGCTACAGAAATGGTTTCTCCATCTGTCTAGTTTCCCTGTTTAAAACACGAGATCAAATCAGTAGATAGCCTATAGGCGTCCACTGGCCTATTAAAAAGGCCTGGTTTGCACAGTGTCCACAGCAAAATGTATACCCTTTACGAGGCTGTGTTGCCCATCTTCCCCAAATGTTTCAAGAAAAAGTGACCAAAACGCATCATAATCCTTCCGTCCAGTGAACGCGCTCTTGTTTATGAGGGCCCTGCGCCCGTTCCCGGGATTGACCTTCGAGCGGCTGAGAGATATTTAATCTCCCGGATTTGACACGAATGAAATGTCCATGACAATCTCACTTTGAAACAAGAAGTCCCTGGCCGAATAATCTGCCTCCCTTGCTACCCTGCGAAAGGCCTAACTGCTGTTGCTGTTAGTGGGTGATTAGAGGCAGAAGCCATTGTGGGATTAGTAAGGTAAGTAAATACCTCTTGGTTGCACATGCAGCGTAGGAGGAGCAAGCACCCTTTGAAGACTGCTACACTCCTTACATGAGAACAGTTGCCGTTATCCTTGACGGCACTGTTCTTTATCTCTACCCACCCCTCATAGTCCTCTGGTCAGGTTTCTCTGCCATTAAAAAGAGTTACTAGTAAAATGAGGAGTAAAATGGTAACAGAAAAAAAAATTGCTGCAAAAATAATTAAAGTAATAATCATTCACCGCTAAGTATGTGCTCACTCCTCCCCGATGCTTTTAAAATGCATAATAAAAGAGGAAAAAGAATAATGAGTGAGGCTTAGCAAGACATAACTTCTCCACTGTGCAATAAAACACACAAAAGAAAGGAGAAAAGAAAATGAATGATTATACATAAAATGCGTAACCATGTTACTCAAGAAAAATATTAAACATCCACACGCCAGAAAAATCAACAGCTGAAAAATCTAATAGATTAGATACGGCCCCACACGCCTAAACACGTGAACATAATAATAGTAATTCACCTGAAATAATGTTACAAGTGGTGTCATTACTGAAACCGTATCAATGAGTGTCAGCTATAATGTGTTAAAAACCTCGAAGACAGCAGCTCGATGCCCCACTACTCAGCACGCTCGCGTCCTTCGCCTCGCCGGTGGCAAGGGCAGGGCTGCAGGGGTGGCAGGGTGTGCCGTCCCCCGTCTGGTAGCGGTGGTGGGAGGGGCGGCGGGCAGACAATATACGCCCACCAGTCACCCTCAAAGGTCCGAGTTGCCTGGCGAAGATAAGTGCGCACCTACGACGAGTTGTGTCGTAGGAAGAAACAAATGCCTGGACACCTCCAAGGAAACTTGGTTGTGTGGAGGTGCGAGGCGGGGCGCGCGGGCTGTGTGGAGGTGCGGGGCGGGGCGGGATGTGCTCTCGGGTGCGGCTGTGTGCTGACTCGACTCACTGGGGCAGGAAAAGCCGCGCGCTGATGTCAGCGTATGCTTGCTGTGTCCGATACCGTTCACTGCCCCCACACACTGTCACTGAAGCTACGTTTGAGAGAGATATAACAATTCGGAGTAGTTCGTAACCACGCTGCACATCATTTTTGTTAGCCTTTTTCGTTAGCTATTTTTAAGTGTGGCGACACCCGGTCGGTGTCGCACAACAGGATGTCTAACAACACGTCGTGCTTTTGGCCGTGGGAAGCTGTGATGAACTGACACTAGGATCAGCAAATGATGACTTTCATCAACAGTCATCAACCGGAAGCCCCACCCTTCCGGACGAACTACAAGCAAATAAAACAGGCGAACAACGCAGAGAAGAGGAGAGAAGACGGGTGACGGGCAGGCAAGCGGTGCTCCGCCGCCCCGCGCCCTGCAGCGGTGTGGCTGTCTCTGATTTCGTGCGTCTCGCTCACGTAAACTGTAAACCTTATGTAGTACAACTGTTAATATAGTTAAAATACATTTGGTATTTGTATCAACCTGAGAGAGAGAACTAAAGTGAAATAAAGTGAACTTATAACGGCTACCGCTCGGCCACACATCACTTAACTAAAAGGCTATTGTGTTATCTCACCTTACTACAATCAACTTGTGAAAGCAGGCAACGGTATACCGGACCTCACGTGAGATAACAGTTCGCGCCTTAATCAAAAAAAAAAAAAAACTTAAAAATCGCTAACATGGTAAGGTGCGGTGCTAGGCTAACCCCGCAGCCGCCACTACCCCATCGGCCAGTTTTGCGTGGAAATACTATAGCGGCGATCGCCGCCATTGGTAACGACCAAAACAAACAAAATGACTGTGAAAGCGTGTAGCACGCGATGGTTGTGAGAAAGCAGGCAACCGACGGTGCAATGGGTGGTCGATATTAGACATAATTTAAAAAAAAATAAGACAATGATCCCACCAAGCGACGATGCCGAAGATTAATCTCGAGATTCGGAAGAAGAAATTTAATCTGGTTGAACACTCTATCTAACAGCTTTAAGTGAGACTCAGCTGCAGAAATCCAAACGGAATGACAGTACTCGAAATGAGGCAGTATGAAAGAGTAAAAGCATTTTTTTACAACATCATCAGAGGAATAAAGCTGACTGCACTTAAGCAACAAACCAACTTTTTGTGAGACTGCCGACGCAAGTGAACGCAGGTGCAACTCAAAAGTGAGTTTGTGATCAAGGGTCACTCCGAGCAACTTCAGTGAGGAACAATTAAGGATCGCTATTCCACTGACCGCAATAGCAGGGTGAGGAGGAAAGGGAGTCTTTGACCTGCTAAGAACCAAACTGTGGGATTTACTCGGGTTCAGCTTCATACCCCACCGACCACACCAAGACAGAATCCTAGACACATCGCGAGTGAAAAAATTAGCAATTCTCTGTCTATCCTGAGGGGAAGGAATTACTGCATATATAGAGGTGTCGTCAGCATATGCAACCATATTAGACTCGATTGCACACCACATGTCAAATGTATAAATAATAAAAAAGAAGGGGTCCCAGGACACTACCTTGGGGAACACCAGATATAACTGGAGTAAAATAACTGTAACAGCCATCAACAGTCACACGTTGCCTTCTCTCAGTTAGAAACTCGGAAAGAACTTAAAGGAAGCGGCCTTCAATTCCAAGAGATCTGACTTTAAACAAAAGGGCCTTGTGGTTAACACGATCAAATGCTGAGCTAAAATCAAGGAAAATTAGTCTAGCTTCACAACTAGCATCAAGAGCAACTTGTGCGTCATGAGTTATGCAGATAAGAGCGTCGGAGGTGCTGAGACCTTTTCTAAAACCAAACTGACTTGAGGGCAATAATTTGTTTGTGTCTAAAAACCGAGTGAGACGCTTGGCCAGCAAGCGCTCAAAGATCTTAGACAAGACCGGGGTTATGGAGATGGGTCTGTAATCACCGGGGTGAATAGAGGATGAGGATCCCTTAGGTATCGGGGTAACATTAGCAGTACGCCAGTATACTGGAAAAGAACCCTTGCGTAACATAACTCTAAAAATAACTGCTAGTTTTGGAGCCAATAGAGGCAAGCATCCCAAAGGATCACAACCGCCGAATGAGTGCAAGTCATTAAGGTATCTTAATAATTCTGATGACTTAAAGACAATAGCGCTTGATTTTACATTCTGGGGACAGGACGGAGGCAGGTCCAATACTTCATTACATTGTTTTGAATTAAAAGTAGAAGCCAAAAGATTAACTTTATCTATCGAACTATGGCAGATTGAACCATCTGTGCAGGACAGAGGAGGTA
>NW_026111522.1:300000-462500 GCF_024679095.1 Eriocheir sinensis
TTTTTTGTACATATATTTTTATAGAAACTTAAAACGTTATTTTATTTGTATTTTGTATATGTTTTCTCATACAAATTTACATTATTTAATTAGATTTTTGTTTATTTATTTTGATACGAATGACTTGATTATTTGTGTATTTTGTAAAAAATTTTTTTATACGTATTTACATTACTTAATGTGTATTTTGTTTATATATTTTGTTACAAATTTACGTTATTATATGTGTATTTGTTGAAAATATTTTGAAACGAATTTACTTTATTTTATGTATTTTGTATATATATTTCAATTCAAATTTAGCTTATTTTGTGTGTATTTTGTATATCTATTTTCATACAAATTTAATTACTTCTGTGTATTTTTGTATATAGTTTTGTACAAATTTACGTTATTTTATGTGCATTTTGTATATTTATATTTATACAAATACACACTCTCTTATTGGTATTTTGTTTATTTATATTTATATGAATTTACATTATTTTATGTGTATTTTGTATACATTTTTGATTCGTATTTACTTAATTTTATTTGTATTTTGTATATATATATTTATAGAAATCTACGTTATTTTATGTGTATTCGTATATATATTTTGAAACAAATTTACATTGTTTTATATGTATTTTGCATATCTATTTCAATACAAATTTACCTTATTGTATGTGCATTTTGTATATTTATTTTAATACAAATTCAAATATTTTATGGGTATTTTGGTATATATAATTTTATAAAAAATGCGTTATTTTATGGGTTTTTTTGCATCTTAGTTTTCATACAAATGTACATTATTTTATTAATATTCTGTGGGTATATTTTGATACGATTTTATATTATACTATTTGTGTTTTGTATATATTTTTTATACATATTTTCATTATTTAATGTGTATTTTTATATATATTTTATACAAAACGTTATTTTAAGTGTATTTGTTTATATAATTTCATTCAAATTTACATAATTTTAAGTGTATTTTTTATATGTATTTAAATACAAATTTACCTAATTTTTTGTGTATTTTGTATATTTATTTTCATACAAATTTAAATTATTTTTGTGTTTTTTTTGTATATACATATAGAGTGAATTTCTATGAAAATATATATTCAAAATACATATAAAATTATGTAAATAAGTATAAAAATATATATATCAAATACACCTAAAAAAATGAAAATTCGTATCAAAATAAATAAACAAAATTCCGATAAAAGAACGTATATTTGTAGGAAAATAAATATACAAAATACACATAAAATTACGAAAATTTGAATAAAAATACATACAAAAAAACAAAAAAAGTAAATTTCAATTTGTATGAAAATAGATATACAAAATACACATATAATTAGTTAAATTTGTATTTAAATACATGTACAAAATACACATAATATAATGTAAATTTGTACGTTCTTTTATCGGAATTTTGTTTATTGATTTTGATACGAATTTTCATTATTTTAGGTGTATTTGATATATACATATTTTTATACTTATTTACATAATATTATATGTATTTTTAATATATATTTTCATAGAAATTTACTCTATTTTATGTGTATTCGTATATATATTTTGATACAAATTTCCATTATTTATGTGTATTTCGCATATCTATTTCAATACAAATTTTCTTTATTGTATGTGCCTTTTGTATATTTATTTTGATACAAATTTAATTATTTTATGTGTATTTTTTGTATATATATTTTTAATCAAATATGCGTTATTATATGGGTATTTTGCATCTCTATTTTCATACAAATTTACATTATTTTATTGATAGTCTGTTTATTTATTTTGATACGATTTTACGTAATTCTGTGTATTTTGTATACATATTTTTAGACATATTTACATTATTTAATGTATATTTTGTACATATATTTTATGGAAATTTACGTTATCTTATGTGTATTTGTTTATATAGTTTCATACAAATTTACATTATTTTATGTGTATTTTGTATATGTATTTCAATAAAAAAATTGCCTAATATCATGTGTATTTTGCATATCTATTTTCAAACAAATTTAAATTATTTTTGTGTATTTTTGTATATATTTTTATACAAATTTTTGTTATTTTATTTTGTATTTTGTATATATATTTTCCTACAAATATACATTCTTTTAGAGGAAATTTTGTTTATTTATTTTGATACGAATTTACATTATTTTATGTGTATTTTGTATATATATTTTTCTATGTATTTACATTATTTAATGTGTATTTTGTAAATATATTTTCATATATGTACATATAAAATAATACAAATTTAATTATTCTATGTGTATTTTTGTATATGTATTTTCATAAAAAAATGCTTTATTTTATGAGTATTTTGCATCTTTATTTTCATACAAATTTACATTATTTTATTGATATTTTGTATTTATTTTGATACGATTTTACATTATTGTATGTATATTTTGTATATTTCATACAAATGAACGTTATTTTATGTGAATTTGTTTTCATTTCATACAAATTTACATTATTTTATGTGTATTTTGTACATGTATTTAAATGCAAATTTAACTAATTATATGTGTATTATGTATATCTATTTTCATACAAATCGAAATTAATTTTGTGTATTTTAGTATATATTTTTATTCAAATTTTCATAATTTTATGTGTATTTTGTATATTTATTTTCCTACAAATATACATTCTTTTATCAGAATTTTGTTTATTTATTTTGACACGAAATTTTCATTATTTTAGGTGTATTTGATATATATATTTTTATACTTATTTACATAATTTTATATGTATTTTGAATATATATTTTCATAGAAATTTACTCTATATGTATATACAAAAAAACACAAAAATAATTTAAATTTGTATGAAAATAAATATACAAAATACACATAAAATTAGGTAAATTTGTAATAAAATACATATACAAATTTACATTATTTAATTGATATTCTCTTTATTTATTTTGATACGATTTAACATTATTCTCTGTGTATTTTGTATATATATTTTTATACATATTTACATTATTTAATGTATATTTTGTATATATATTTTATTCAAATTTACGTTATTTTATGTGTATTTGTTTATATATTTTCATACAAATTTACATAGTTTTATTCAAATTTACGTTATTTTATGTGTATTTTGTATATTTGTTTTCATATAAATACAAATTCTTTTATTCATATTTTGTTTATTTATTTTGACACGAATTTACATTATTTAATGTCTATTTTGTATATATATTTTTATACGTATTTACAGCATCTCAAGTGCATTTTGTATATATATTTCTATAGAAATCTACGTTATCTTATGTGTATTCGTATATATATTTTGAAACAAATTTACATTGTCTTATGTGTATTTTGCATATTTAAAAAAAAATAATTACCTTATTGTATGTGCATTTTGTATATTACTTTTAATACAAATTTAATTATTGAATGTGTATTTTTGTATATATATTTTTATAAAAATATGCTTAATTTTATGGGTATTTTGCACCTTTATTTTCATAGAAATTTACGTTATTTTATTAATATTCTGTGTATTTATTTTGATACGATTTTACATTATTCTATGTGTTTTTTTTATATATATTTTATACAAATGTACGTTATTTTATGTGCATTTGTTTTAATTTCTTACAAATTTACATTATTTTATGTTTATTTTGTACATGTATTTAAAGACAAATTTAACTAATTATATGTGTATTTTGAATATATATTTTCATACAAATTGAAATTATTTTTGTTTATTTTTGTATATATTTTCATACAAATTCTCGTTATTTTATGTGTATTTTGTATATATACTTTTCTACAAATATACGTTCTTTTATCTGAATTTTGTTTATTGAGTTTGATGCGAGTTTACCTTATTTTGTATATCTATTTTCATACAAATTTAATTACTTCTGTGTATTTTTGTATATAGTTTTATATAAATTTACGTTATTTTATGTGTATTTTGTATATTTATATTTATACAAATACACATTCTTTTATTGGTATTTTGTTTAATTTTTTTATACGAATTTACATTATTTTATGTGTATTTTGTATACATTTTTTTATACGTATTTACTTCATTTTATGAGTATTTTGTATATATATTTTTATAGAAATCTACGTTATTTTATGTGTATTCGTATACATATTTTAAAACAAATTTACATTGTTTTATATGTATTTTGCATATCTATTTCAATACAAATTTACCTTATTGTAAGTGTTTTTTATATATTTATTTTAATACAAATTAAATTTTTTTATGTGTATTTTGGTATACATATTTTTATAAATAAAAAAATGCGTTATTTTATGGGTATTTGGCCTCTTTATTTTCATACAAATTTACATTATTTTATTAATATTATGTGTATTTATTTTGATACGATTTTACATTATTCTATTTGTGTTTTGTATATATTTTTTTACACAAATTTACGTTATTTTAAGTGTATTTATTTATGTATTTTCATTCAAATTTACATTATTTTATGTGTATTTTGTATATGTATTTCAATACAAATTTACCTCATTTTATGTGTATTTTGTATATTTTTTTCATACAAATTTAAAATATTTTTGTGTATTTTTGTATATAGTTTGATACACATTTAGGTTATTTTATGTGTATTTTGAATATCTATTTTCATACAAATACACATTCTTTTATTGATATTTTGATTATTTATTTTGACGCGAATTTATATTATTTAATGTGTATTTTGTATATATATTTTTATACGTATTTACATCATTTCATGTGTATTTTGTATATATATTCCTATAGAAATCAACGTTATTTTATTTGTATTCGTATATATATTTTGAAACAAATTTACACAGTTTTATGTGTATTTTGCGTATTTTTTCAATACAAATTTACCTTATTGTATGTGCATTTTGTATATTGATTTTAATACAAATTTAAATATTCTATGTGTATTTTTGTGTATATATATATATTTTTTTAAATATGCTTTATTTTATGGGTATTTTGCATCTTTGTTTTCATACAAATTTAAATTATTTTATTTATATTCTGTGTACTTATTTTGATACGGTTTTACATTATTCTATGTGTATTTTGTATATATATTTTATACAAATGTACGTTATTTTATGTGTATTTGTTTTCATTTCATACAAATTTACATAATTTTATGTGTGTTTTGTACATGTATTAAAATACAAATTTAACTAATTATATGTGTATTACAAATACACATTCTTTTATTGGTATTTTGTTTATTTATTTTGATACGAATTTATATTATGTTATGTGTATTTTGTATGCATTTTTTTATACGTATTTACTTCATTTTATGTGAATTTTGTATATATATTTTTATAGAAATCTACGTTATTTTATGGGTATTCGTATATATATTTTGAAACAAATTTACATTGTTTTATGTGCATTTTGCATATCTATTTCAATACAAATTTACCTTATTGAATGGGTTTTTTATATATTTATTTTAATACAAATTTAATTTTTTTATGTGTATTTTGGTATATATTTTTTTAAATAAAAAAAGCGTTATTTTATCGGTATTTTCCCTATTTATTTTCATACAAATTTACATTATTTTATTAATATTCTGTGTATTTATTTTGATACGATTTTACATTATTCTATTTGTGTTTTGTATATATTTTTTTATACAAATTTACGTTATTTTAAGTGTATTTGCTTATGTATTTTGATTCAAATTTACATTATTTTATGTGTATTTTGTATATGTATTTCAATATAAATTTACCTAATTATATGTGTATTTTGTATATTTATTTTCATACAAATTTAAAATATTTTTGTGTATTTTTGTATATAGTTTGATGCAAATTTAGGTTATTTTGTGTATTTTGTATATCTATTTTCATACAAATACACTTTCTTTTATTGATATTTTGTTTATTAATTTTGACGCGAATTTACATTATTTAATGTGTATTTTGTATATATATTTTTATACGTATTTACATCATCTCATGTGTATTTTGTATATATATTCCTATAGAAATCAACGTTATTTTTTGTGTATTCGTATATATTTTCTGAAACAAATCTACACTGTTTTATGTGTATTTTGTGTATTTTTTTTAATACAAATTAACCTTATTGTATATGCATTTTGTATATTAATTTTAATACAAATTTAATTATTCTATGTGTATTTTTGTATATGTATTTTTAAAAAAAATATGCTTTATTTTATGGGTATTTTTCATCTTTATTTTCATACAAATTTAAATTATTTTATTGATATTCTGTGTACTTATTTTGATACGATTTTACATTATTCTATGTGTATTTAGTATATATATTTTATACAAATGTACGTTATTTTATGTGTATTTGTTTTCATTTCATACAAATTTACATAATTTTACGTGTATTTTGTACATGTATTTAAATACAAATTTAACTAATTCTATGTGTATTTTGTATATCTATTTTCATACAAATTGATTTTTTTTTGTATATATTTTTATACAAATTTTCGTTATTTTATGTGTATTTTCGGTATTTATTTTCCTACAAATATACGTTTTCTATCGGAATTTTGTTTATTTATTTTGATACAAATTTTGATATAAATACACATTAAATACCATGAATTTGTATAAAATTTGTATCAAAATATATACTTATACACACAATAAAATAACGTAATTTTTTTTATGAAAATGTATATACAAAATACACATAAAATAATTTAAATACGTAGAAAAATATATGTACAAAAAACACATAAAATAGTGTAAATTTGTATGAAAATATATAAACAAATACACATAAAATAATGTAAATTTGGATAAAATATATATACAAAATGAACATTAAATATTGTAAATATGTATAAAAAAAATATATATACAAAATACACATAGAATAATGTTAAATCGTATCAAAATAAATAAAGAGAATTTCAATAAAATAATGTAAATTTGTATGAAAATAAAGATGCAAAATATCCATATAATAACGCATATTTGCATAAAATATATATATATATATATATATATATATATATATATATATATATATATATATATATATATATATATATATATATATATATATATATATATATATATATATATATATATATATATATACATATAAAATAATCAAATTTGTATTAAAATAAATATAGAAAATGCACATACAATAAAGTAAATTTGTATTGAAATAGATATGCAAAATACACATCAATAATGTAAATTTGTATCAAAATATATATACGAATACTCATAAAATAGAGTAAATTTCTATGAAAATATACATACAAAATAGATATACAAAATACACATATAACTAGTTAAATTTGTATTTAAATACATGTACAAAAAACACATAAAATAATGTAGATTTGTATGAAATGAAAACAAATACATTTTATATAAAATATATATACAAAATACACATAGAATAATGTAAAATCATATCAAAATAAATACACAGAATATCAAAAAAATAATGTAAGTTTGTATGAAAATAAAGATGCAAAATACCCATAAAATAAAGCATATTTTTATAAAAATATATATACAAAAATACATATAGATTAATCAAATTTGTATTAAAATTAATATACAAAATGCACATACAATAAGATAAATTTGTATTGAAAAAATATGCAAAATTCACATAAAACAATGTAAATTTGTTTTGTACATATTTTTTTATACGTATTTACATTATTTAATGTGTATTTTGTTTATATATTTTCATACAAATTTACGTTATTATATGTGTATTTGTATAAATATTTTGATACAAATTTACTTTATTTCATGTATTTTGTATATATATTTCAATTCAAATTTAGCTTATTTTGTGTGTATTTTGTGTATATTTTCATAAAAATTTAATTACTTCTGTGAATTTTTGTATATAGTTTTATATAAATTTACGTTATTTTATGTGTATTTTGTATATTTATATTTATACAAATACACATTCTTTTATTGGTATTTTGTTTATTTATTTTGATACGAATTTACATTATTTTATGTGTATTTTGTATACATTTTTTTATACGTATTTACTTCATTTTATTTGTATTTTGTATATATATTTTTATAGAAATCTACGTTATTTTATGTGTATTCGTATATATATTTTGAAACAAATTTACTTTGTTTTATATGTATTTTGCATATCTATTTCAATACAAATTTACCTTATTGTATGTGTTTTTTGTATATTTATTTTAATACAAATTTAATTTTTTGATGTGTATTTTGGTATATATATCTTTATAAAAAAAAATCCGTTATTTTATGGGTATTTTGCTTCTTTATTTTCATACAAATTTACATTATTTTATTAATATTCTGTGTATTTATTTTGATACGATTTTACATTATTCTATTTGTGTTTTGTACATATTTTTTTATACAAATTTTCGTTATTTTCAGTGTATTTGTTTATGTATTTTCATTCAAATTTACATTATTTTATGTGTATTTTGCGTATGTATTTCAATACAAATTTACTTAATTTTATGTGTATTTTGTATATTTATTTCCATACAAATTTAAAATATTTGTGTGTATTTTTGTATATAGTTTGATACAAATTTAGGTTATTTTATGTGTATTTTGTATATCTATTTTCATACAAATACACATTCTTTTATTCATATTTTGTTTATTTATTTTGACGCGAATTTACATTATTTAATGTGTATTTTGTATATATATTTTTAAACGTATTTACATCATTTCATGTGTATTTTGTATAGTTTTAAAGAAATTTATATTATTTAATGTATATTTTGTATATATATATTTATACAAATACATATTCTTTTATTGGTATTTTGTTTATTTATTTTCATACTAATTTACATTATTTTATGTGTATTTTGTATACATTTTTTATACGTATTTACTTAATTTTATGTGTATTTTGTATATATATTTTTTAAAAATATACCTTATTTCATGTGTGTTCGTATATATATTTTGAAACAAATTTACATTGTTTATATGTATTTTGCATATCTATTTTTGTGTATTCTGTATTTATTTTTGTTATACATAGAATAATGTAAAATCGTATCAAAATAAGTACACAGAATATCAATAAAATAATTTAAATTTGTATGAAAATAAAGATGCAAAATACCCATAAAATGAAGCATATTTTTTTAAAAAATACATATACAAAAATACACATAGAATAATTAAATTTGCATTAAAATTAATATACAAAATGCACATACAATAAGGTAAATTTGTATTAAAAAAAATATGCAAAATACACATAAAACAGTGTAAATTTGTTTCAAAATATATATACGAATACACATAAAATAACTTTGATTTCTATAGGAATATATATACAAAATACACATGAAATGATGTAAATACGTATAAAAATATATATATATATATATATATATATATATATATATATATATATATATATATATATATATATATATATATATATATATATATATACAAAATACACATTAAATACTGTAAATTCGCGTCAAAATAAATAAACAAAATATCAATAAAAGAATGTGTATTTGTATGAAAATAGATATACAAAATACACATAAAATAACCTAAATTTGTATTAAACTATATACAAAAACACACAAAAATATTTTAAATTTGTATGAAAATAAATATACAAAATACACATAAAATTAGGTAAATTTGTATTGAAATACATATAGAAAATACACATAAAATAATGTAAATTTGAATGAAAAGACATAAACAAATACACTTAAAATAACGTAAATATGTATAAAAAAATATGTACAAAACACAAATAGAATAATGTAAAATCGTATCAAAATAAATACACAGAATATTAATAAAATAATGTAAATTTGTATGAAAATAAAGAAGCAAAATACCCATAAAATAACGCATTTTGTATAGTTTTAAACAAATTTATATTATTTAATGTGTATTTCGTATATATATATTCATACAAATACACATTCTTTTATTGGTATTTTGTTTATTTATTTTGATACTAGTTTACTTTATTTCATGTGTATTTTGTATACATTTTTTATACGTATTTACTTAATTTTATGTGTATTTTGTATATATATTTTTATAGAAATCTACCTTATTTCATGTGTATTCGTATATATATTTTGAAACAAATTTACATTGTTTATATGTATTTTGCACATCTATTTTTGTGTATTCTGTATTTATTTTTGTTATACATAGAGTAATATAAAATCGTATCAAAATAAGTACACAGGATATCAATAAAATAATATAAATTTGTATGAAAATAAAGATGCAAAATACCCATAAGATAAAGCATATTTAAAAAAAAAATACATATGCAAAAATACACATAGAATAATTAAATTTGTATTAAAATTAATATACAAAATGCACACATACAATAAGGTAAATTTGTATTGAAAAAAAAACGTAAAATACAAAAAAACAGTGTAAATTTGTTTCAAAATATATATACGAATACACATAAAATAACGTAGATTTCTATAGAAATATATATACAAAATACACATGAAATTATGTAAATACGTATAAAAATATATAAATAAGATACATATTAAGTAATGTAAATTCGTGTCAAAATAAATAAACAAAATATCATGAAAAGAATGTGTATTTGTATGAAAATAAATAATAGATAATAAATTTGTATGAAATATATATGCAAGATACACATTAAATAATGTAAATATGTATAAAAAAATATATACAAAAAACAAATAGAATAATGTAAAATCGTATCAAAATAAATACACCGAATAATAATAAAATAATGTAAATTTGTATGAAAATCAAATAGCGCATTTCTTATAAAAATATATATACCAAAATACACATAAAATATTTAAATTTGTATTGAAATAAATATACAAAATGCACATACAATAAGGTAAACTTCTATTGAAATAGATATGCAAAAATACATATAAAACAATGTAAATTTGTTTCAAAATATATATACGAATACACATAAAATAACGTAGATTTCTATAAAAATATATATACAAAATACACATAAAATTAGGTAAATACGTATAAAGAAATGTAAAAAAAAATACACAAAATAATATAAATTCGAAACAAAATAAATAAACAAAATATCAATAAAAGAATGTGTATTTGTATAAATATAAATGTACAAAATACACATACAAAATAAACATAAAATAAGGTAAATTTTTAATGAAATATATGAACAAAATACACATAAAATAATGTAAATTTAAATGAAAATATATATACAAATACACATAAAATACCATGAATTTGTATAAAATTATATATTCAAAATAAATATTAAATAATGTAAATGCGTATAAAAATATATATATATAAAAAGTACATATAAAATAATGTAAATTCGTATCAATATAAATCAACAAAATAACAATAAAATAATACATATTTGAATGAAAATAGATTTACAAAATACACATAACATAACTAAAATTTGTATTGAAATATATACAAAAATACATAAAAATAATTTGAGTTTGTTTGAAAATAGATATTCAAAATACACATAAAACTAGGTAAATTTCTTTTGAAATATATATACAAAATAACCATAAATATTGTAAATTTGTGTCAAAATATATAAACAAATTCACATAAAATAACGTAAATTTGTATGAAAAATATATACAAAATACACATAGAATAATGTCAAATCGTATCAAAATGAATGAGCTGAATATCAATAAAATAACGTAAATTTCTATGAAAATAAAGATGCAAAATACCCATAAAATAAAGCATATTTTTATAAAAATACATATACAAAAATACACATAGAATAATTAAATTTGTATTGAAATTAATATACAAAATGCATATACAATAAGGTAAATTTGTATTGAAAAAATATGCAAAATACACATAAAAGTGTAAATTTGTTTAAAAATCTATATACGAATACACATAATATAATGTAGATTTCTATAGAAATATATATACAAAATACACATTAAATAATTTAAATTCTTGTCAAAATCAATAAAGAAAATATCAATAAAAGAATGTGTATTTGTATGAAAATATATATACAAAATACACATAAAATTAGGTAAATTTGTATTGAAATACATATACAAAATACACATAAAATAATGGAAATTTGAATGAAAATATATAAACATATACACTTAAAATAACGTAAATTTGTATCAAATATATATACAAAATACACATTAAATAATGTAAATATGTATAAAAAAATATATACAAAACACAAATAGAATAATGTAAAATCGTATCAACAATAAATACACAGAATATTAATAAAATAATGTAAATTTGTATGAAAATAAAGATTCAAAATAGCCATAAAATAACGCATTTTTTATAAAAATATATATACCAAATTACACATAAAATATTAAAATTTGTATTAAAATAAATATAAAAAATGCACATACTATAAGGTAAATTTGTATTGAAATAGATATGCAAAATACATATAAAACAATGTAAATTTGTTTCAAAATATATATACGAATACACATGAAATAACGTAGATTTCTATAAAAATATATACAAAATACATATAAAATGAAGTAAATACGTATAAAAAAATGAATACAATATATACATAAAAATCGTATCAAAATAAATAAACAAAATACCAGTAAAAGAATGTGTATTTGTATAAATATAAATATACAAAATACACATAAAATATCGTAAATTTGTATAAAACTATATACAAAAATACACAGAAGTAATTAAATTTGTATGAAAATATATATACAAAATACAGCTAAAATAAGCTAAATTTGAATTGAAATGTACATACAAAATACATAAAATATTGTAAATCTGTATCAAAATATTTATACAAATACATATAATAACGTAGATTTGTTTAAAAATATATAAACAAAATACACATTAAGTAATGTAAATACGTATAAAAAATATGTACAAAATACACATATAATCATGTAATTCGTATCAAAATAAATAAACAAAATAGCAATAAAATAATGTAAATTTGTATGAGAAAACATATACAAAAAACGGAAATTTCTATAAAAATATATGTACAAAAATGCACATAAAATAAAGTAAATTTGCAAAAAAATATATATACAAAACACACACTAAATAATGTAAATGCGTACATAAAATACCATAAATTTGTATAGAACTATATACAAAAATACACAAAAATAATTTAAATTTGTTTGAAAAGAAATATACAAAATACACAAAATTAGGTAAATTTGTATTGAAATACATATATAAAATACACATTAAATAATGTAAATTTGAAAGAAAATATATAAACAAATACACTTAAAATAACGTAAATTTGTATAAAATATATATGCAAGATACACATTAAATATTGTAAATGTGTATAAAAAATATATATACAAAAAACAAATAGAATAATGTAAAATCGTATCAAAATAAATACACAGAATATCAATAAAATAATGTAAATTTGTATAAAAATAACGATGCAAAATTCCAAAAAATCATCGCATTTTTTATATAAATATATCTACCAAAATACACATAAAATATTTAAATTTGTATTGAAATAAATATACAAAATGCATATACAGTAAGGTAAATTTGTATTGAAAGAGATATTCAAAAATACATATAAAACAATGTAAATTTGTTTCAAAATATATATACGAATACACATAAAATAAAGTAGATTTCTATAGAAATATATATACAAAATACATATGAAATAATGTAAATACGTATAAAAATATATATACAAAATACATATCAAATAATGTAAATTCGTGTAAAAATAAATAAACAAAATATCATGAAAAGAATGTGTATTTGTATGAAAATAGATAATAAATTTGTATGAAATATATATGCAGGATACACATTAAATAATGTAAATATGTATAAAAAAGTATATACAAAAAACAAATTGAATAATGTAAAATTCTATCAAAATAAATACACCGAATATTAATAAAATAATGTAAATTTGTATGAAAATAAAGATGCAAAATTCCCATAAAATAGCGCATTTCTTATAAAAATATATATACCAAAATACACATAAAATATTTAAATTTGTATTGAAATAAATATACAAAATGCATATACAATAAGGTAAATTTGTATTGAAAGAGATATGCAAAAATACATATAAAACAATGTAAATTTGTTTGAAAATATATATACGCATACAAATAAAAAAAACGTAGATTTCTATAAAAATATATATACAAAATACACATAAATTAAGTAAATACGTATAAAAAAATGTATACAAAATACACATAAAATAATGTAAATTCGATTTAAAATAAATAAACAAAATACCAATAAAAGAATGTGTATTTGGATAAATATAAATATACAAAATACATATACAAAATAAACATAAAATAAGGTAGATTTGTAATAAAATATATGTACAAAATACACATAAAATAATGTAAATTTATATGAAAATATATATACAAATACACATAAAATACCATGAATTTGTATAAAAATATATATTCAAAATAAATATTAAATAATGTAAAAGCGTATAAAATATATATCAAAAGTACATATAAAATAATGTAAATTCGTATCAATATAAATCAACAAAACACCAATAAAATAATATATATTTGAATGAAAATATATTTACAAAATACACATAACATAACTAAAATTTGTATTAAAATATATACAAAAATACATAGAAATAATTTGAGTTTGTATGAAAATAGATATACAAAATACACATAAAACTAGGTAAATTTCTTTTGAAATGTATATACAAAATAGCCATAAAATATTGTAAATTTGTGTCAAAATATATAAACAAATACACATAAAATAACATAAATTTGTATGAAAAATATATACAAAATACACATAGAATAATGTCAATTCGTATCAAAATGAATGAGCAGATTATCAATAAAATAATGTAAATTTGTATGAAAATAGAGATGCAAAATACCCAAAAAATAAAGCATTTGTTTATAAAATACAGATACAAAATACATATCGAATAATTAAATTTGTATTAAAACTAATATACAAAATGCGTATATAATAAGATAAATTTGTATTGAAAAAATCTGCAACATACACGTTTACTCATACAAATTTATATTATTTTATTGGTATTTTGTTTATTTATTTTGATACGAATTACATGATTATATGTGTATTTTGTACACATTTTTATACGTATTTACATTACTTAATGTGTATTTTGTTTATATATTTTCATACAAATTTACGTTATTATATGTTAATTTGTATAAATATTTTGATACAAATTTACTTTATTTCATGTATTTTGTATATATATTTCAATTCAAATTTAGCTTATTTTGTGTGTATTTTGTATATATTTTCATACAAATTTAATTACTTCTGTGTATTTTTGTATATAGTTTTATATAAATTTACGTTATTTTATGTGTATTTTGTATATTTATATTTATACAAATACACATTCTTTTATTGGTATTTTGTATATATATATATATATATATATATATATATATATATATATATATATATATATATATATATATATATATATATATATATATATATATATATATATATATATATATATATATATATATATATATATATATATATATATATATATATATATATATATATATATATATATATATATATATATATATTTATAGAAATCTACGTTATTTTATGTGTATTCGTATACATATTTTGAAACAAATTTACATTGCTTTATATGTATTTTGCATATCTATTTCAATACAAATTTACCTTAATGTATGTGTTTTTTATATATTTATTTTAATATAATTCTAATTTTTTTATGTGTATTTTGGTATATATATTTTTATAAATAAATAAAATGCGTTATTTTATGGGTATTTTGCCTCTTTATTTTCATACAAATTTACATTATTTTATTAATATTCTGTGTATGTATTTTGATACGATTTTACATTATTCTATTTGTGTTTTGTATATATTTTTTTATACAAATTTACGATATTTTAAGTGTATTTGTTTATGTATTTTCATTCAAATTTACATTATTTGATGTGTATTTTGTGAATGTATTTCCATACAAATTTGCCTAATTTTATGTGTATTTTGTATATTTATTTTCATACAAATTTAAAATATTTTTGTGTATTTTTGTATATAGTTTGATATAAATTTAGGTTATTTTATGTGTATTTTGTATATCTATTTTAAGACAAATACACATTCTTTTATTGATATTTTGTTCATTTATTTTGACGAAAATGTACATTATTTATATATATATATATATATATATATATATATATATATATATATATATATATATATATATATATATATATATATATATATATATATATATATATATATATATATATATATATATATATATATATATATATATAAAAATACAGATTCTTTTATTATTTTGTTTATTTATTTTGATACTAATTTACATTATTTTATGTGTATTTGTATACATTTTTATACGTATTTACTTAATTTTATGTATTTTGTATATATATTTCTATAGAAATCTACCTTATTTCATGTGTATTCGTATATATATTTTGAAACAAATTTACATTGTTTATATGTATTTTGCATATCTATTTTTATGTATTCTGTATTTATTTTTGTTATACATAGAATAATGTAAAATCGTATCAAAATAAGTACACAGAATATCAATAAAATAATTTAAATTTGTATGAAAATAAAATGCAAAATACCCATAAGATAAAGCATTTTTTTTAATATATATACAAAAATACACATAGAATAATTAAATTTGTATTGAAATTGATATACAAAATGCACACATACAATAAGGTAAATTTGTATTTAAAAAAAAAGGCAAAATATAAATAAAACAGTGTAAATTTGTTTCAAAATATATATACGAATACACATAAAATAACGTAGATTTCTATAGAAATATATATACAAAATACACATGAAATTATGTAAATACGTATAAAAATATATATATAAAATACATATTAAGTAATGTAAATTCGTGTTTAAATAAATAAACAAAATATAATGAAAAGAATGTGTATTTGTATGAAAATAAATAATAGATAATAAATTTGTATGAAATATATATGCAAGATACACATTAAATAATGTTAATATGTATAAAAAAATATATACAAAAAACAAATAGAATAATGTAAAATCGTATCAAAATAAATACACCGAATATTAATAAAATAATGTAAATTTGTATGAAAATAAAGATGCAAAATTCCCATCAAATAGCGCACTTCTTATAAAAATATATATAACAAAATACACATAAAATATTTAAATTTGTATTGAAAGAGATATACAAAATGCACATGCAATAAGGTAAACTTCTATTGAAAGAGATATGCAAAAATACATATAAAACAATGTAAATTTGTTTCAAAATATATATACGAATACATATAAAATAACGTAGATTTCTATAAAAATATATATACAAAATACACATAAAATTAGGTAAATACGTATAAAAAAATGTAAACGAAATACACATAAAATAATATAAATTCGAAACAAAATAAATAAACAAAATATCAATAAAAGAATGTGTATTTATATAAATATAAATGTACAAAATACACATACAAAATAAACATAAAATAAGGTAAATTTGTAATGAAATATATGTACAAAATACGCATAAAAAAATGTAAATTTATATGAAAATATATATACAAAATACAGCTAAAATAAGCTAAATTTGAATTGAAATGTACATACAAAATACCTAAAATAATGTCAATCTGTATCAAAATATTTATACAAATACATATAATAACGTAGATTTGTTTAAAAATATATAAACAAAATAAACATTAAGTAATGTAAATACGTATGAAAAATATGAACAAAATACACATATAATCAAGTAATTCGTATCAAAATAAATAAACAAAATAGCAATAAAATAATGTAAATTTGTATGAGAAAACATATACAAATACACATAAAATAATGTAAATTCGTATCAAAATAAATAAACAAAATACCAATAAAAGAATGTGTATTTGTATAAATATAAATATACAAAATACACGTAAAATAACGTAAATTTATATAAAACTATATACAAAAATACACAGAAGTAATTAAATTTGCATGAAAATATATACAAAATACACACAAAATAAGCTAAATTTGAATTGAAATATATATACAAAATACATGAAATAAAGTAAATTTGTATCAAAATATTTATACAAATTCACATATAATAACGTAAATTTGTATGAAAATATATAAACAAAATACACATTAAATAATGTAAATACGTATAAAAAATGTGTACAAAATACACTTATAATCATGTAATTCGTATCAAAATAAATAAACAAAATACCAATAAAATAATATAAATTTGTATGAGTAAACGTGTATAAATATAAATGTACAAAATACACATACAAAATAAACATAAAATAAGGTAAATTTGTAACGAAATATATGTACAAAATACACATAAAATTATTTAAATTTATATGAAAATATATATACAAATACACATTAAATACCATGAATTTGTATAAAATTATATATTCAAAATAAATATTAAATAATGTAAATGCGTATAAAAATATTTAAAAAAGTACATATAAAATAATATAAATTCGTATCAATATAAATCAACAAAATACCAATAAAATAATATATATTTGAATGAAAATAGATTTACAAAATACACTTAACATAACTAAAATTTGTATTGAAATATATACAAAAATACATATAAATAATTTGAGTTTGTATGAAAATAGATATTCAAAATACTTGTATTGAAATAGATTTGCAAAATACATATAAAACAATGTAAATTTGTTTCAAAATATATATACGAATACACATAAAATAACGTTGATTTCTATAAAAATATATACAAAATACACATAAAATACACATACTAAATAAACATAAAATAAGGTAAATTTGTAATGAAATATATGTACAAAATACACATAAAATAATATAAATTTATATGAAAATATATATACAAAATACAGCTAAAATAAGCTAAATTTGAATTGAAATGTACAAACAAAATGCATAAAATAATGTAAATCTGTATCAAAATATTTATACAAATACAAATAATAACGTAGATTTGTTTAAAAATATATAAACAAAATACACATTAAGTAATGTAAATACGTATAAAAAATATGTACAAAATACACATATAATCATGTAATTCGTATCAAAATAAATAAACAAAATAGCAATAAAATATAGAATACAAAATACACATAAAAATCGTATCAAAATAAATAAACAAAATACCAGTAAAAGAAAGTGTATTTCTATAAATAAAAATATACAAAATACACATAAAATATCGTAAATTTGTATAAAACTATATACAAAAATACAGAGAAGTTATTAAGTTTGTATGAAAATATATATACAAAATACAGCTAAAATAAGCTAAATTTGTATTGAAATGTACATACAAAATACATAAAATAATGTAAATCTGTATCAAAATATTTATTCAAATACATATAATAACGTAGATTTGTATAATATATATATATATATATATATATATATATATATATATATATATATATATATATATATATATATATATATATATAATTCATACACATTAAATAATGAAAATATGTATAAAATATATATACAAAACACAAATAAATAATATAAAATCGTATCAAAATATACACAGAATATTAATAAAATAAAGTAAATTTGCATAAAATATATATACAAAACACACTAAATAATATGCGCATAAAATAACCTAAATTTGTATAAAACTATATACCAAAATACACAAAAATAATTTAAATTTGTTTGAAAGAAATATACAAAATACACATAAAATAGGTAAATTTGAATTGAAATACATATACAAAATACATATAAATAAATGTAAATTTGAATGAAAATATATAAACAAATACACTTAAAATAAAATATATATGCAAGATACATTAAATAATGTAAATGTGTATAAAAAAATATATACAAAAAACAAAAAGAATAATGCAAAATCGTATCAAAATAAATACACAGAATATCAATAAAATAATGTAAATTTGTATGAAAATAAAGATGCAAAATTCACTAAAATTATCGCATTTTTTTATAAAAATATATATACCAAAATACACATAAAATATTTAAATTTGTATTGAAAATATATACAAAATGCATATACAATAAGGTAAATTTTTATTGAAAGATATATTCAAAAAAACATTTAAAACAATGTAAATTTGTTTCAAAATATATATACGAATACACATAAAATAAAGTAGATTTCTATAGAAATATATATACAAAATACATATGAAATTATGTAAATACGTATAAAAATATATATTCAAAATACATATCAAATAATGTAAATTCGTGTCAAAATAAATAAACAAAACTAATGAAAAGAATGTATTTGTATGAGAAAACATATACAAAATACATAAAAACAACGTTTTAAGTTTCTATAAAATATATGTACAAAATGCACATAAAATTTACATTATTTTATATGTATTTTGTACATGTATTTAAAGACAAATTTAACTAATTATATGTGTATTTTGTATATCTATTTTCAAACAAGTTGAAATTATTTTTGTTTGTTTTTTGTATAAATTTTTATACAAATTTTCGTTATTTTATGAATATTTTGTATATTTATTTTCCTACAATTATACGTTCTCTCATCTGAATTTTCTTTATTTATTTTGATACGAATTTACTTTATTTTATGTGTATTTGGTATATATTTTTTACTATTTACATAAGTTTATGCGTATTTTGTATGTATATTTTCATAAATTTACTCTATTTTATGTGTATTCTTATATATATTTTGATACAAATTTACATTATTGATGTGTATTTTACATATCTATTTCAATACAAATTTACTTTATTGTATATTTATTTCGATATAAATTTAGTTATTTCAAGTGTTTTTTTGTATATATATTTTTATGCAAATATGCGTTATTATATGGGTATTTTGCATCTTTATTTTCATACAAATTTACATTATTTAATTGATATTCTCTTTATTTATTTTGATACGATTTAACATTATTCTCTGTGTATTTTGTATATATATTTTTATACATATTTACATTATTTAATGTATATTTTGTATATATATTTTATTCAAATTTACGTTATTTTATGTGTATTTGTTTATATATTTTCATACAAATTTACATAGTTTTATTCAAATTTACGTTATTTTATGTGTATTTTGTATATTTGTTTTCATAAAATACAAATTCTTTTATTCATATTTTGTTTATTTATTTTGACACGAATTTATATTATTTAATGTCTATTTTGTATATATTTTTATACGTATTTACAGCATCTCAAGTGCATTTTGTATATATATTTCTATAGAAATCTACGTTATCTTATGTGTATTCGTATATATATTTTGAAACAAATTTACATTGTCTTATGTGTATTTTGCATATTTAAAAAAAAATAATTACCTTATTGTATGTGCATTTTGTATATTACTTTTAATACAAATTTAATTATTGAATGTGTATTTTTGTATATATATTTTTTATAAAAATATGCTTAATTTTATGGGTATTTTGCACCTTTATTTTCATAGAAATTTACGTTATTTTATTAATATTCTGTGTATTTATTTTGATACGATTTTACATTATTCTATGTGGGGTTTTTTTATATATATTTTATACAAATGTACGTTATTTTATGTGCATTTGTTTTAATTTCTTACAAATTTACATTATTTTATGTGTATTTTGTACATGTATTTAAAGACAAATTTAACTAATTATATGTGTATTTTGAATATATATTTTAATACAAATTGAAATTATTTTTGTTTATTTTTGTATATATTTTCATACAAATTCTCGTTATTTTATGTGTATTTTGTATATATACTTTTCTACAAATATACGTTCTTTTATCTGAATTTTGTTTATTGAGTTTGATGCGAGTTTACCTTATTTTGTATATCTATTTTCATACAAATTGAATTACTTCTGTGTATTTTTGTATATAGTTTTATATAAATTTACGTTATTTTATGTGTATTTTGTATATTTATATTTATACAAATACACATTCTTTTATTGGTATTTTGTTTAATTTTTTATACAATTTACATTATTTTATGTGTATTTTGTATACATTTTTTATACGTATTTACTTCATTTTATGTGTATTTTGTATATATATTTTATAGAAATCTACGTTATTTTATGTGTATTCGTATATATATTTTAAAACAAATTTACATTGTTTTATATGTATTTTGCATATCTATTTCAATACAAATTTACCTTATTGTATGTGTTTTTTATATATTTATTTTAATACAAATTAAAAAAAATTATGTGTATTTTGGTATATATATTTTCATAAATAAAAAAATGCGTTATTTTATGGGTATTTGGCCTCTATTTTGATACAAATTTACATTATTTTATTAATATTATGTGTATTTATTTTGATACGATTTTACATTATTCTATTTGTGTTTTGTATATATTTTTTTACACAAATTTACGTTATTTTAAGAGTATTTATTTATGTATTTTCATTCAAATTTACATTATTTTATGTGTATTTTGTATATGTATTTCAATACAAATTTACCTCATTTTATGTGTATTTTGTATATTTTTTTTCATACAAATTTAAAATATTTTTGTGTATTTTTGTATATAGTTTGATACACATTTAGGTTATTTTATGTGTATTTTGAATATCTATTTTCATACAAATACACATTCTTTTATTGATATTTTGATTATTTATTTTGACGCGAATTTATATTATTTAATGTGTATTTTGTATATATATTTTTATATCATATTTACATCATTTCATGTGTATTTTGTATATATATTCCTATAGAAATCAACGTTATTTTATTTGTATTCGTATATATATTTTGAAACAAATTTACACAGTTTTATGTGTATTTTGCGTATTTTTTGAATACAAATTTACCTTATTGTATGTGCATTTTGTATATTGATTTTAATACAAATTTAAATATTCTATGTGTATTTTTGCATATATATTTTTTTTAAAATATGCTTTATTTTATGGGTATTTTGCATCTTTGTTTTCATACAAATTTAAATTATTTTATTTATATTCTGTGTACTTATTTTGATACGGTTTTACATTATTCTCTGTGTATTTTGTATATATATTTTATACAAATGTACGTTATTTTATGTGTATTTGTTTTCATTTCATACAAATTTACATAATTTAATGTGTGTTTTGTACATGTATTAAAATACAAATTTAACTAATTATATGTGTATTACAAATACACATTCTTTTGTTGGTATTTTGTTTATTTATTTTGATACGAATTTATATTATGTTATGTGTATTTTGTATGCATTTTTTTTATACTATTTACTTCATTTTATGTGAATTTTGTATATATATTTTTATAGAAATCTACGTTATTTTATGTGTATTCGTATATATATTTTGAAACAAATTTACATTGTTTTATGTGCATTTTGCATATCTATTTCAATACAAATTTACCTTATTGAATGGGTTTTTTATATATTTATTTTAATACAAATTTAATTTTTTTATGTGTATTTTGGTATATAAATTTTTTTAAATAAAAAAAGCGTTATTTAATCGGTATTTTCCCTATTTATTTTCAAACAAATTTACATTATTTTATTAATATTCTGTGTATTTATTTTGATACGATTTTACATTATTCTATTGTGTTTTGTATATATTTTTTTATACAAATTTACGTTATTTTAAGTGTATTTGCTTATGTATTTTGATTTAAATTTACATTATTTTATGTGTATTTTGTATATGTATTTCAATATAAATTTACCTAATTATATGTGTATTTTGTATATTTATTTTCATACAAATTTAAAATATTTTTGTGTATTTTTGTATATAGTTTGATGCAAATTTAGGTTATTTTGTGTATTTTGTATATCTATTTTCATACAAATACACTTTCTTTTATTGATATTTTGTTTATTAATTTTGACGCGAATTTACATTATTTAATGTGTATTTTGTATATATATTTTTATACGTATTTACCTCATCTCATGTGTATTTTGTATATATATTCCTATAGAAATCAACGTTATTTTTTGTGTATTCGTATATATTTTCTGAAACAAATCTACACTGTTTTATGTGTATTTTGTGTATTTTTTTAATACAAATTAACCTTATTGTATATGCATTTTGTATATTAATTTTAATACAAATTTAATTATTCTATGTGTATTTTTGTATATGTATTTTTAAAAAAAATATGCTTTATTTTATGGGTATTTTTCATCTTTATTTTCATACAAATTTAAATTATTTTATTGATATTCTGTGTACTTATTTTGATACTATTTTACATTATTCTATGTGTATTTAGTATATATATTTTATACAAATGTACGTTATTTTATGTGTATTTGTTTTCATTTCATACAAATTTACATAATTTTACGTGTATTTTGTACATGTATTTAAATACAAATTTAACTAATTCTATGTGTATTTTGTATATCCATTTTCATACAAATTGATATTTTTTTTTGTATATATTTTTATACAAATTTTCGTTATTTTATGTGTATTTTCGGTATTTATTTTCCTACAAATATACGTTTTTTATCGGAATTTTGTTTATTTATTTTGATACAAATTTTGATACAAATACACATTAAATAACATGAATTTGTATAAAATTTGTATCAAAATATATACTTATACACACAATAAAATAACGTAATTTTTTTATGAAAATGTATATACAAAATACACATAAAATAATTTAAAAACGTAGAAAAATATATGTACAAAAAACACATAAAATAGTGTAAGTTTATATGAAAATATATAAACAAATACACATAAAATAATGTAAATTTGGATAAAATATATATACAAAATGAACATTAAATATTGTAAATATGTATAAAAAAAATATATACAAAATACACATAGAATAATGTTAAATCGTATCAAAATAAATAAAGAGAATATCAATAAAATAATGTAAATTTGTATGAAAATAAAGATGCAAAATATCCATATAATAACGCATATTTGCATAAAAATATATATATATATATATATATATATATATATATATATATATATATATATATATATATATATATATATATATATATATATATATATATATATATATATATATATATATATATATATATATATATATATATATATATATATATATATATATATATATATATATATATATATATATATATATATATAAAAAAATACATATAAAATAATTAAATTTGTTTTAAAATAAATATACAAAATGCACATACAATAAAGTAAATTTGTATTGAAATAGATATGCAAAATACACATCAATAATGTAAATTTGTATCAAAATATATATACGAATACTCATAAAATAGAGTAAATTTCTATGAAAATATACATACAAAATAGATATACAAAATACACATATAACTAGTTAAATTTGTATTTAAATACATGTACAAAAAACACATAAAATAATGTAGATTTGTATGAAATGAAAACAAATACATTTTATATAAAATATATATACAAAATACACATAGAATAATGTAAAATCATATCAAAATAAATACACAGAATATCAAAAAAATAATGTAAATTTGTATGAAAATAAAGATGCAAAATACCCATAAAATAAAGCATATTTTTATCAAAATATATATACAAAAATACATATAGATTAATCAAATTTGTATTAAAATTAATATACAAAATGCACATACAATAAGATAAATTTGTATTGAAAAAATATGCAAAATTCACATAAAACAATGTAAATTTGTTTTGTACATATTTTTTTATACGTATTTACATTATTTAATGTGTATTTTGTTTATATATTTTCATACAAATTTACGTTATTATAT
Source organism: Eriocheir sinensis (assembly GCF_024679095.1). Taxonomy (NCBI): domain Eukaryota; kingdom Metazoa; phylum Arthropoda; class Malacostraca; order Decapoda; family Varunidae; genus Eriocheir; species Eriocheir sinensis. The sequence goes on from NW_026111522.1 coordinate 325,979, forward strand.
GTGTATTTGTATAAATATTTTGATACAAATTTACTTTATTTCATGTATTTTGTATATATATTTCAATTCAAATTTAGCTTATTTTGTGTGTATTTTGTGTATATTTTCATACAAATTTAATTACCTCTGTGAATTTTTGTATATAGTTTTATATAAATTTACGTTATTTTATGTGTATTTTGTATATTTATATTTATACAAATACACATTCTTTTATTGGTATTTTGTTTATTTATTTTGATACGAATTTACATTATTTTATGTGTATTTTGTATACATTTTTTTATACGTATTTACTTCATTTTATTTGTATTTTGTATATATATTTTTATAGAAATCTACGTTATTTTATGTGTATTCGTATATATATTTTGAAACAAATTTACTTTGTTTTATATGTATTTTGCATATCTATTTCAATACAAATTTACCTTATTGTATGTGTTTTTTGTATATTTATTTTAATACAAATTTAATTTTTTGATGTGTATTTTGGTATATATATCTTTATAAAAAAAAATCCGTTATTTGATGGGTATTTTGCTTCTTTATTTTCATACAAATTTACATTATTTTATTAATATTCTGTGTATTTATTTTGATACGATTTTACATTATTCTATTTGTGTTTTGTCATATTTTTTTATACAAATTTTCGTTATTTTCAGTGTATTTGTTTATGTATTTTCATTCAAATTTACATTATTTTATGTGTATTTTGCGTATGTATTTCAATACAAATTTACTTAATTTTATGTGTATTTTGTATATTTATTTCCATACAAATTTAAAATATTTTTGTGTATTTTTGTATATGTGGCGCTCAGAGCGACAACCACGTAAGCGACATCGCGGTCAAAAATGAGATAATGATCGAATGAAATAAAGCAACTCTCGATCTATTTGGCGGTGTTTAGCATTTACATGTTTCTTATAAACTAAATACTCTAATTTCAATTTTAAAAAAGGGTATCTCAGGCGGAAACTACAACTTGAGTGAGTCCTCGGTGCTTACGTTTTCTTTAAAAAAGGAATGTGAGGCATGGCTCCGCGCCGAAATGTGACAACTCACACACCTCACTCCCACTGGACGTCCTGACACTATCACACAATATTATGAAAAACGGGGACCACCATCTTCTTCCTAAGGAAATTCTGCATCACATAAGCACTAATATAAAATAATCACGCGAGAAAAAATATATGAAAAGAAGCAATAATTAAAGTAGCGCATAAACATTTTCTCCCACATTTTCAGCACCGCCTCTCCCTCGCACAGATCATGAGGAAGGGACATTGGAGTTATAATACCACTCTACAGGAAGGATATCTGTCTTAATAAAAATATAAGAACGATGATAGACTGCTTGCGGATAGGAGTAACTTCAACTGAATGCCATTAAACAATTCTTTGACTCATCGAGTCACGAAAGTTTTTAGTTAAAGACGAAAGATTTATACATTTAGAAGGGAACCCGAGATGGTTTCATCCATATATGGGTAAATGCGTTGTGTAAAACTGAATGAAAAATATGAAAGTGAATACCAAACAACTGCTGCCAATACGTAAATGAATAATAATTATGCATAATGACATGAAATCAGTTTGGTTCCATGTAGAACACAGCTACGAGCGCAAATCTCAGACATTTCGCGCCACTTTTGACTTGAATAGAAACTGTTACTCAAAATTTATCGATAATCTGTAACAATAAAATAGCATATCAGTGCATATATTTATTTTATTAGGCTATTTTGTCATAAATCATCATTCATAGTACGATTTTTTAACTCAGTATTAATTGTTATGCTTTATTGCGCATAGCCTACTTTTGTTAGGCTATTATTTTTATTATTATTATTATTATTATTATTATAATTATTTTTATTATCATTATTATTATTAAGTATTATCATTATTATTTCAGCAACTTTCCCAAACATTACCTATGACCATCCAACACTGTTCCTACCCAACATCATGCATCACCACTTATCACCACTATCCTGTCATCATCCAGCATCACATCTTCTCACTATGACTCATCATCATCCATCATTATTCCTACCCACTATAACCCCTCTAGGGGGAAGACGAGAGTGGGGAAGGTGGGCGTGGGATGATGATACGTGACAAAATTACACAAAATTACACAATGTTACACTAATATTCAATATTTATTAGAAATTGTCAAGCAAATACTAAGTAACACATCTTCTTACTAAATTCTATCATATGGAGGTATTTCCTCATTACTAGTTTTTCGAGTATTTTAGCTTTGAATATGTCCGAGAAAACACAAAATCACGCATCGAAAATTCCATTTTGGGCACAAAAATCACATTGCTACTTTTGCGTCCTCACCACTAAATAAATAGGTTGCACCTTGACAATTAGGCGTATTCAATCAACAGCCGCCATCAGTCATCGACGCGTCTCCAGCCTCCACTCCCCCACCGATGTCTCGGCCAGACCTGAGTAAGTATATGTTTGTCTGTCTCACTGTCTGTTACAAGTTCATGCTTCAGTGTTATTCAACCTGAGTATCTGAATGTCTATCTACCTTATAGTGTCAGTTAGCCGTACAATGTACATCATGTCAACCTCAGTACCCTCACAGTGCCAATAAACCTGACAGTAGCCTACTTGTCAGGTTCATAGTATCTGTCATCCTCACGGGCTCAAATCATCCTTACAATGCCAATTAACCTTATAACGCCTTTTCAATAACAAAAAAAAAAAAACATGCAGTGTCTGATCATCACCACTAATGAACCTTTGTGTTATTCGACGTTGCGATGTCAACCTTATTATTGTTACCTATAAACCATGTGTGTGTGTGTGTGTGTGTGTGTGTGTGTGTGTGTGTGTGTGTGTTGTTTGTTTAAAATTTATTTATCATACAAATTTTTCCTCAGGTTATTGACGTGCAAAGATGTCGTCTGACGAGGCAGCTGAAGTTGATGCTGGCGGCGAGCGCGTCAGCCATGATGACAATAGTGACGGTGACGTGCCTGAACCTTCCCGTGGAAGAAAACGCACCAGGAATCCAGCAGTGTGGAAAAAAAATGTTGCAAAACACAAGAGAAATGTTGGTGAGGCTTACATCAGTGTGAAAACAAACAGACATGTAGCAGCCCGTGCTATTGGCCCTCCTTGTGCTGACGGGTGTTTTGACAGGGTAGGACGTGAAGGAATTCGAGCCATATTTGAAGCTTTTTGGGCACTAGGAGATTATGAACTCCAAAACGCCTATATTCAAAAACTGGTGAAGACTGTGCCCATCAAGCGAAAGCGTACACTGGCAGAAGTCAGCAGGCGTAGCCATACTTTTCTCTACAGTGTGATGATTAACGGTGCCTCACATAGTGTTTGCAAAAGAGGATTTGCCAGTGTGCATGGCCTTAGTCTTAGCCGTGTTGAAAGTGCAAGCAAGAAAATGACGTTGACCGGAACCCTAATTGCAGATAAACGCGGAAGGCGAGTTCCTCAAAACAAAATTGTGGGGATGCAGGCGGATCGAGTCAGAGAACACATCAAACTTTTGCCTGCCATGTCGTGCCACTACAGTCGCTTCAAGGCTCCACACCGTCGCTACCTAGACTCGTCCCTTACCATCAAGAAACTCTATGATTCATACGTAGAATGGATGGAAAAGGAACACAGTAATGAACCGTTTGTCACCTTCAGCTACTACAGTGATGTCTTCACCAAGGAATTCAACATTTGCTTTGCACCTCCTGATTCTGACACCTGTACCACTTGTGATACTTTGAATGCTGCAATTAAGAATGATGCTGAAAACCTGGAAGGTAGCAGAACATCAAATGAATTTACAGGCACACAAGGCAGAAGCAGACGAAGCACAGAACCTTATGAAAATATGGAAAAATAATGATGATGATGATGTTCGTGCAGTTGCTGTAGACCTCCAACAAACTCTCCCAACACCTCGCTTGTCAGCTGGAATCTCTTACTACAAACGCAAAATGTGGACTTATAACTTGTGCATATTTAATTTGAAAACAGAAAAATCAACCATGTATGTGTGGAATGAAAGTGTAGCTAAGCGTGGTTCTGTGGAGATTGCTAGTTGCTTAAAGGACTGGGTGTTTCGTGAATATGCTAGATGTGCTTTTGAAAAACTAGTTGTGTTTTCTGATAACTGTGGAGGACAAAATAAGAACATAAACATGGTCCTCAACTATCTCCATGAGTTGCATTGTGGGCGAATACAGGACATCAAACACATCTTTTGGTGCCAGGACATACATTCATGGGTTGTGACAGGTCCTTTGGGCTTATTGAAAACGCCTGAAACGACATGGCAATGTGGTGCTTCCTCGTGATTACTGCAGTGTTATGAAAAGTGCTGCCTCTACTTTCACGGTTGAAGAAATGGACCAGTCAAAGTTCCTGAATTTAGACCTGCTGAAGACGATGGTAACGAGGAGAGCTACAGCTTCAACATTCAAGAACGCAAAGATGATCATTCTCAACTCGGAGTACAAAGAGGGTTATGTTCTTCTGCAGGATTATGATGCCACTAACTTCACCAACGCCACAAGAATTCTACTCATGACAGTAAGATATCCATACAGTCACAAAAACTTAAAACTCAGTACCATACAGTTGACTCCCAAATATGACCGTCCTCTCAGACTTGATCAAGAGAAAGTGGCAGATATCAGGTCACTGTATCCACTTCTGAGTGTTGCTGAACAACAGTTTTATGAGAACATCTTCCAGAATCAAGAAGATAATCAAATAGATGCCTCTAATAACGATGAAGATCATGTTGACAACTACACACTGGACTACCATAAGGAATAAAAATAAACATTTGTGTATGGTTTTGTTTTCATAATACTAGAAAGTAGTGCAACACAATGTGAGGAAACAAATTATTGCAATATATTGTAGCATAATAATTATTATGCTACAATTATATTGCAATAATCGATGTGACTGCATTTTAAGTGTATGCTGGTGTAAATTATTTTTTCTACACACACACACACACACACACACGTACAGGGGAATAACGAACTTTTGAGTCTCTCTCTCTCTCTCTCTCTCTCTCTCTCTCTCTCTCTCTCTCTCTCTCTCTCTCTCTCTCTCTCTCTCTCTCTCTCTCAGCGAGAAGGGCTACTATTTGGGCAGTACCTCTCTCTCTCTCTCTCTCTCTCTCTCTCTCTCTCTCTCTCTCTCTCTCTCTCTCTCTCTCAGTTGATAGGTATTTTTTTTTCACTGATCATTGACTGATGTTGAGACACTGACTTATTATTATTAATATTACTATTATTTATTTTCTCGAATTTATTTTTGTATTCAGTTCTCGGGTCTTACTACTGATATTAAAATCTTTATAGTTTCATCAATTATTATTATTTTTCCGCCTGTGACTATAAGAGGTACCAAGAGATTTTCTAATAAAACTCGGTTACTAAGTTGTATTTGTTTTTTCCTCAATTATGACATCCTGGTTAATGACCACGTAACAGAGTAACTGCAAGGTTTATGAATAATTATATGAAGCAGGATTAGCTACTTATGTAACTGTTGAGCGCCAAAGAAGATGATGTGGTGTGAGGCGTCGAGCCTATGTTGATTGGTTGGGTTAAAGAAAAAAAAAACTGCAACTGGCAACAATCGAGATGTAGGACGCCGCGGCCTTGAAATCCCAGCCATCAATCATGACTCACTCAGTGTTCACTTGTCAGTTGTGTTGGTGGCAGTGCACGGGAATATTTTCGAGATCCACCCACAAGCAATAAAACTGTGAACTGCAAGGCTGGGTGAAGCGCTGATCATGCTCAACCATAAGAAGTGTCTTGTCTTGGTATGCCGCCTATACACACTTGCACACGTGTGTATTGTACACCCGCACTCAGCACATTAAGTAAAGACATACTGATAATAATCCTTGCTTGGAAGCAAAAGAATTTAAGGGAAATAAAAGTGATTTGTTGAGCTGACTTTATAGAGCAGTACTTGCGGCGACATTTCTGTGATGACTATCTTGATCAGATACAATGGCGCTACAAAACATCTCGGGCGTCACCAAACAAACATAACAAAATATTAATGCATTGGTAAGTTTGAAGTAGTTAGTAATGCAGTGTTTTATGAGCGTATTAGCCATGAGACATCTACGAGTATACCTACACTCCATCGTATAGTATAATCGCCGCATAATGCTACGTCTTCGGTCCTTGGCGCCAAGCCGCCGACTGTATTATTCTTTCACCTGGTATTATCAAGACAGTCACATAATACTGAGTATACCTAGCATGACTGTGATGCGAAAATTTATTAATACTGGTAGGGAAGTGGTGAAGAGATGGGTGGGTAGTAGTAGTAGTAGTCTATAGTAGTAGTAGTAGTAGCAGCAGCAGCAGCAGTAGTAGTAGTAGTAGTAGTAGTAGTAGGCTTCTTTATAGCCATTAAATATTCAATATTTTACGTTGGCAACGTATGCCATAGACGGACAACCTACTATTCTCTACTGACTCAATGAATCATGCACATGGCATTATTAGCTTTTAAATGACACACAATTGCATGTTCCGCAACTTCAAAGCTATTTTTCTCGTTTTTGTTGTTTTGGCGCTTACGTGGTTGTCGCTCCGGGCGCCAGATATAGTTTGATACAAATTTAGGTTATTTTATGTGTATTTTGTATATCTATTTTCATACAAATACACATTCTTTTATTCATATTTTGTTTATTTATTTTGACGCGAATTTACATTATTTAATGTGTATTTTGTATATATATTTTTAAACGTATTTACATCATTTCATGTGTATTTTGTATAGTTTTAAACAAATTTATATTATTTAATGTGTATTTTGTATATATATATTTATACAAATACATATTCTTTTATTGGTATTTTGTTTATTTATTTTGATACTAATTTACATTATTTTATGTGTATTTTGTATACATTTTTTATACGTATTTACTTAATTTTATGTGCATTTTGTATATATATTTTTTAAAAAATATACCTTATTTCATGTGTGTTCTTATATATATTTTGAAACAAATTTACATTGTTTATATGTATTTTGCATATCTATTTTTGTGTATTCTGTATTTATTTTTGTTATACATAGAATAATGTAAAATCGTATCAAAATAAGTACACAGAATATCAATAAAATAATTTAAATTTGTATGAAAATAAAGATGCAAAATACCAATAAAATGAAGCATATTTTTAAAAAAAATACATATACAAAAATACACATAGAATAATTAAATTTGCATTAAAATTAATATACAAAATGCACCTACAATAAGGTAAGTTTGTATTGAAAAAAAACGCAAAATACACATAAAACAGTGTAAATTTGTTTCAAAATATATATACGAATACACATAAAATAACTTTGATTTCTATAGGAATATATATACAAAATACACATGAAATGATGTAAATACGTATAAAAAAAAATAAAAATAAAAAAATATATATATATATATATATATATATATATATATATATATATATATATATATATATATATATATATATATATCTATATATATATACAAAATACACATTAAATACTGTAAAGTCGCGTCAAAATAAATAAACAAAATATCAATAAAATAATGTGTATTTGTATGAAAATAGATATACAAAATACACATAAAATAACCTAAATTTGTATTAAACTATATACAAAAATACACAAAAATATTTTAAATTTGTGTGAAAATAAATATACAAAATACACATAAAATTAGGTAAATTTGTATTGAAATACATATAGAAAATACACATAAAATAATGTAAATTTGAATGAAAAGACATAAACAAATACACTTAAAATAACGTAAATATGTATAAAAAAATATGTACAAAACACAAATAGAATAATGTAAAATCGTATCAAAATAAATACACAGAATATTAATAAAATAATGTAAATTTGTATGAAATTAAAGAAGCAAAATACCCATAAAATAACGCATTTTGTATAGTTTTAAACAAATTTATATTATTTAATGTGTATTTCGTATATATATATATTCATAAAAATACACATTCTTTTATTGGTATTTTGTTTATTTATTTTGATACTAGTTTACATTATTTCATGTGTATTTTGTATACATTTTTTATACGTATTTACTTAATTTTATGTGTATTTTGTATATATATTTTTATAGAAATCTACCTTATTTCATGTGTTTTCGTATATATATTTTGAAACAAATTTACATTGTTTATATGTATTTTGCACATCTATTTTTGTGTATTCTGTATTTATTTTTGTTATACATAGAGTAATATAAAATCGTATCAAAATAAGTACACAGGATATCAATAAAATAATATAAATTTGTATGAAAATAAAGATGCAAAATACCCATAAGATAAAGCATATTTAAAAAAAAAAATACATATGCAAAAATACACATAGAATAATTAAATTTGTATTAAAATTAATATACAAAATGCACACATACAATAAGGTAAATTTGTATTGAAAAAAAAACGTAAAATACAAAAAAAAACAGTGTAAATTTGTTTCAAAATATAAATAAGAATACACATAAAATAACGTAGATTTCTATAGAAATATATATACAAAATACACATGAAATTATGTAAATACGTATAAAAATATATAAATAAGATACATATTAAGTAATGTAAATTCGTGTCAAAATAAATAAACAAAATATCATGAAAAGAATGTGTATTTGTATGAAAATAAATAATAGATAATAAATTTGTATGAAATATATATGCAAGATACACATTAAATAATGTAAATATGTATAAAAAAATATATACAAAAAACAAATAGAATAATGTAAAATCGTATCAAAATAAATACACCGAATAATAATAAAATAATGTAAATTTGTATGAAAATCAAATAGCGCATTTCTTATGAAAATATATATACCAAAATACACATAAAATATTTAAATTTGTATTGAAATAAATATACAAAATGCACATACAATAAGGTAAACTTCTATTGAAAGAGATATGCAAAAATACATATAAAACAATGTAAATTTGTTTCAAAATATATATACGAATACACATAAAATAACGTAGATTTCTATAAAAATATATATACAAAATACACATAAAATTAGGTAAATACGTATAAAAAAATGTAAAAAAAAATACACAAAATAATATAAATTCGAAACAAAATAAATAAACAAAATATCAATAAAAGAATGTGTATTTGTATAAATATAAATGTACAAAATACACATACAAAATAAACATAAAATAAGGTAAATTTTTAATGAAATATATGTACAAAATACACATAAAATAATGTAAATTTAAATGAAAATATATATACAAATACACATAAAATACCATGAATTTGTATAAAATTATATATTCAAAATAAATATTAAATAATGTAAATGCGTATAAAAATATATATATATAAAAAGTACATATAAAATAACGTAAACTCGTATCAATATAAATCAACAAAATAACAATAAAATAATACATATTGAATGAAAATAGATTTACAAAATACACATAACATAACTAAAATTTGTATTGAAATATATACAAAAATACATAAAAATAATTTGAGTTTGTTTGAAAATAGATATTCAAAATACACATAAAACTAGGTAAATTTCTTTTGAAATATATATACAAAATAACCATAAATATTGTAAATTTGTGTCAAAATATATAAACAAATTCACATAAAATAAAGTAAATTTGTATGAAAAATATATACAAAATACTCATAGAATAATGTCAAATCGTATCAAAATGAATGAGCTGAATATCAATAAAATAACGTAAATTTGTATGAAAATAAAGATGCAAAATACCCATAAAATAAAGCATATTTTTATAAAAATACATATACAAAAATACACATAGAATAATTAAATTTGTATTGAAATTAATATACAAAATGCATATACAATAAGGTAAATTTGTATTGAAAAAATATGCAAAATACACATAAAAGTGTAAATTTGTTTAAAAATCTATATACGAATACACATAATATAATGTAGATTTCTATAGAAATATATATACAAAATACACATTAAATAATTTAAATTCTTGTCAAAATCAATAAAGAAAATATCAATAAAAGAATGTGTATTTGTATGAAAATATATATACAAAATACACATAAAATTAGGTAAATTTGTATTGAAATACATATACAAAATACACATAAAATAATGGAAATTTGAATGAAAATATATAAACATATACACTTAAAATAACGTAAATTTGTATCAAATATATATACAAAATACACATTAAATAATGTAAATATGTATAAAAAAATATATACAAAACACAAATAGAATAATGTAAAATCGTATCAACAATAAATACACAGAATATTAATAAAATAATGTAAATTTGTATGAAAATAAAGATTCAAAATAGCCATAAAATAACGCATTTTTTATAAAAATATATATACCAAATTACACATAAAATATTAAAATTTGTATTAAAATAAATATAAAAAATGCACATACTATAAGGTAAATTTGTATTGAAATAGATATGCAAAATACATATAAAACAATGTAAATTTGTTTCAAAATATATATACGAATACACATGAAATAACGTAGATTTCTATAAAAATATATACAAAATACATATAAAATGAAGTAAATACGTATAAAAAAATGAATACAATATATACATAAAAATCGTATCAAAATAAATAAACAAAATACCAGTAAAAGAATGTGTATTTGTATAAATATAAATATACAAAATACACATAAAATATCGTAAATTTGTATAAAACTATATACAAAATACACAGAAGTAATTAAATTTGTATGAAAATATATATACAAAATACAGCTAAAATAAGCTAAATTTGAATTGAAATGTACATACAAAATACATAAAATATTGTAAATCTGTATCAAAATATTTATACAAATACATATAATAACGTAGATTTGTTTAAAAATATATAAACAAAATACACATTAAGTAATGTAAATACGTATAAAAAATATGTACAAAATACACATATAATCATGTAATTCGTATCAAAATAAATAAACAAAATAGCAATAAAATAATGTAAATTTGTATGAGAAAACATATAAAAATACATAAAAAATATATGTACGAAAATGCACATAAAATAAAGTAAATTTGCAAAAAAATATATATACAAAACACACACTAAATAATGTAAATGCGTACATAAAATACCATAAATTTGTATAGAACTATATACAAAAATACACAAAAATAATTTAAATTTGTTTGAAAAGAAATATACAAAATACACATAAAACTAGGTAAATTTGTATTGAAATACATATACAAAATACACATTAAATAATGTAAATTTGAAAGAAAATATATAAACAAATACACTTAAAATAACGTAAATTTGTATAAAATATATATGCAAGATACACATTAAATATTGTAAATGTGTATAAAAAATATATATACAAAAAACAAATAGAATAATGTAAAATCGTTACAAAATAAATACACAGAATATCAATAAAATAATGTAAATTTGTATAAAAATAAAGATGCAAAATTCCAAAAAATTATCGCATTTTTTATATAAATATATCTACCAAAATACACATAAAATATTTAAATTTGTATTGAAATAAATATACAAAATGCATATACAGTAAGGTAAATTTGTATTGAAAGAGATATTCAAAAATACATATAAAACAATGTAAATTTGTTTCAAAATATATATACGAATACACATAAAATAAAGTAGATTTCTATAGAAATATATATACAAAATACATATGAAATAATGTAAATACGTATAAAAATATATATACAAAATACATATCAAATAATGTAAACTCGTGTCAAAATAAATAAACAAAATATCATGAAAAGAATGTGTATTTGTATGAAAATAGATAATAAATTTGTATGAAATATATATGCAGGATACACATTAAATAATGTAAATATGTATAAAAAAGTATATACAAAAAACAAATTGAATAATGTAAAATTCTATCAAAATAAATACACCGAATATTAATAAAATAATGTAAATTTGTATGAAAATAAAGATGCAAAATTCCCATAAAATAGCGCATTTCTTATAAAAATATATATACCAAAATACACATAAAATATTTAAATTTGTATTGAAATAAATATACAAAATGCATATACAATAAGGTAAATTTGTATTGAAAGAGATATGCAAAAATACATATAAAACAATGTAAATTTGTTTGAAAATATACATACGCATACAAATAAAAAAAACGTAAATTTCTATAAAAATATATATACAAAATACACATAAATTAAGTAAATACGTATAAAAAAATGTATACAAAATACACATAAAATAATGTAAATTCGATTTAAAATAAATAAACAAAATACCAATAAAAGAATGTGTATTTGGATAAATATAAATATACAAAATACATATACAAAATAAACATAAAATAAGGTAGATTTGTAATAAAATATGTACAAAATACACATAAAATAATGTAAATTTATATGAAAATATATATACAAATACACATAAAATACCATGAATTTGTATAAAAATATATATTCAAAATAAATATTAAATAATGTAAAAGAGTATAAAAATATATATCAAAAGTACATATAAAATAATGTAAATTCGTATCAATATAAATCAACAAAACACCAATAAAATAATATATATTTGAATGAAAATATATTTACAAAATACACATAACATAACTAAAATTTGTATTAAAATATATACAAAAATACATAGAAATAATTTGAGTTTCTATGAAAATAGATATACAAAATACACATAAAACTAGGTAAATTTCTTTTGAAATGTATATACAAAATAGCCATAAAATATTGTAAATTTGTGTCAAAATATATAAACAAATACACATAAAATAACGTAAATTTGTATGAAAAATATAAACAAAATACACATAGAATAATGTCAATTCGTATCAAAATGAATGAGCAGATTATCAATAAAATAATGTAAATTTGTATGAAAATAGAGATGCAAAATACCCAAAAAATAAAGCATTTGTTTATAAAAATACAGATACAAAAATACATATCGAATAATTAAATTTGTATTAAAACTAATATACAAAATGCGTATATAATAAGATAAATTTGTATTGAAAAAATCTGCAACATACACGTTTACTCATACAAATTTATATTATTTTATTGGTATTTTGTTTATTTATTTTGATACGAATTACATGATTATATGTGTATTTTGTACACATTTTTATACGTATTTACATTACTTAATGTGTATTTTGTTTATATATTTTCATACAAATTTACGTTATTATATGTGTATTTGTATAAATATTTTGATACAAATTTACTTTATTTCATGTATTTTGTATATATATTTCAATTCAAATTTAGCTTATTTTGTGTGTATTTTGTATATATTTTCATACAAATTTAATTACTTCTGTGTATTTTTGTATATAGTTTTATATAAATTTACGTTATTTTATGTGTATTTTGTATATTTATATTTAAACAAAGACACATTCCTTTATTGGTATTTTGTTTATTTATTTTGATACTAATTTACATTATTTTATGTGTATTTTGTATACATTTTTTTATACGTATTTACTTCATTTTATGTGTATTTTGTATATATATTTTTATAGAAATCTACGTTATTTTATGTGTACTCGTATATATATTTTCAAACAATTTTACATTGTTTTATATGTATTTTGCATATCTATTTCAATACAAATTTACCTTATTGTATGTGTTTTTTGTATATTTATTTTAATACAAATTTAGTTTTTTGATGCGTATTTTGCTATATATATTTTTATAAATAAAAAAATGCGTTATTTTATGGGTATATTGCTTCTTTATTTTCATACAAATTTACATTATTTTATTAATATTCTGTGTATTTATTTTGATACGATTTTACATTATTCTATTTGTGTTTTTTTATATTTTTTTATACAAATTTACGTTATTTTAAGTGTATTTGTTTATGTATTTTCATTCAAATTTACATTATTTTATGTGTATTTTGTGTATGTATTTCAATACAAATCTACCTAATTTTATGTGTATTTTGTGTATTTATTTTCATACAAATTTGAAATATTTTTGTGTATTTTTTATATAGTTTGATACAAATTTAGATTATTTTATGTGTATTTTGTATATCTATTTTCATACAAATACATTCTTTTTGATATTTTATTTTTATTTTGAATTTACATTATTTAATGTGCATTTTGTATATATATTTTTATACGTATTTACATCATTTCATGTGTATTTTGTATAGTTTTAAACAAATTTATATTATTTAATGTGTATTTTGTATATATATATTTATACAAATACACATTCTTTTATTGGTATTTTGTTTATTTATTTTGATACTAATTTACATTATTTTATATGTTTTTTGTATACATTTTTTATACGTATTTACTTAATTTTATGTGTATTTTGTATATATATTTTTATAGAAATCTACCTTATTTCGTGTGTATTCGTATATATATTTTGAAACAAATTTACATTGCTTATGTGTATTTTGCATATCTATTTTTGTGAAGTCTGTATTTATTTTTGTTATACATAGAATAATGTAAAATCGTATCAAAATAAGTACACAGAATATTAATAAAATAATTTAAATTTGTATGTAAAAAAAGATGCAAAATACCCATAAGATAAAGAATATTTTTTTTTAAAATACATATACAAAAATACACATAGAATAATTAAATTTGTATTAAAATTAATATACAAAATGCACACATACAATAAGGTAAATTTGTAATGAAAAAAAACGCAAAATACATATAAAACAGTGTAAATTTGTTTCAAAATATATATACGAATACACATAAAATAACGTAGATTTCTATAGAAATATATATACAAAATACACATGAAATTATGTAAATATGAATAAAAAAAAATATATAAAATACATATTAAGTAATGTAAATTCGTGTCAAAATAAATAAACAAAATATCATGAAAAGAATGTGTATTTGTATGAAAATAAATAATAGATAATAAATTTGTATGAGATATATATGCAAGATACACATTAAATAATGTAAATATGTATAAAAAAAATATATATACAAAAAACAAATAGAATAAAGTAAAATCGTATTAAAATAAATACACCGAATATTAATAAAATAATGTAAATTTGTATGAAAATAAAGATGCAAAATTCCCATCAAATAGCGCATTTCTTATAAAAATTATAACAAAATACATATAAAATATTTAAATTTGTATTGAAATAAATATACAAAATGCACATACAATAAGGTAAACTTCTATTGAAAGAGATATGCAAAAATACATATAAAACAATGTAAATTTGTTTCAAAATATATATACGAATACACATAAAATAACGTAGATTTCTATAAAAATATATATACAAAATACACATAAAATTAGGTAAATACGTATAAAAAAATATAAAAAAAATACACATAAAATAATATAAACTCGAAACAAAATAAATAAACAAAATACCAATAAAAGAATGTGTATTTGTTCTGTGTATTTTTGTATATAGTTTTATACAAATTTACGATATTTTATGTGTATTTTGTATCTTTATATTTATACAAATACACATTCTTTTACTGGCATTTTGTTTATTTATTTTGATACGATTTTTATGTGTATTTTGTATTCATTTTTTTATACGTATTTACTTCATTTTACGTGTATTTTGTATATATTTTTATAGAAATCAACGTTATTTTATGTGTATTCGTATATATATTTGTAAACAAATTTAAATTGTTTTATATGTATTTTGCATATCTATTTCAATACAAATTTACCTTACAGTATGTGCGTTTTTTTTTATATTTATTTTAATACAAATTTTAATATTTTATGTGTATTTTGTTATATATATTTTTATAAAAAAAATGCGTTATTTTATGGCTATTTTACATCTTTATTTTCATACAAATTTATATTATTTAATTAATATTCTGTGTATTTATTTTGATACGATTTTACATTATTCTATTTGTGTTTTGTATATATTTTTTTATACATATTTACATTATTTAATTAGTATTTTGTATATATATTTGATACAAATTTACGTTATTTTAAGTGTATATGTTTATATATTTTCATTCAAATTTCCATTATTTTATGTGTATTTTGTATATGTATTTCAATACAAATTTACCTAATTTTATGTGTATTTTGTATATCTATTTTCATACAAATACACATTCTTTTATTGATATTTTGTTTATATATTTTGACGAGAATTTAAATTATTTAATGTGTATTTTGTATATATATTTTTATACGTATTTACATCATTTCATGTGTATTTTGTATATATATTTCTATAGAAATCTACGTTATATTATGTGTATTCGTATATAGATTTTTAAACAAATTTACACTTTTATGTGTATTTTGCATATTTTTTAATACAAATTTACCTTATTGTATATGCATTTTGTATATTAACTTTATTACAAATTTAATTATTCTATGTGTATTTTTGTATATGTATTTTTATAAAAATATGCTTTATTTTATGGGTATTTTGCATCTTTATTTTCATACAAAATTACATTATTTTATTGATATTCTGTGTATTTATTTTGATACGATTTTACATTATTCTATGTATATTTTGTATATCTATTTTATACAAATGTACGTTATTTTATGTGAATTTGTTTTCATTTCATACAAATTTATATTATTTTATGTGTATTTTGTACATGTATTTAAATACAAATTTAACTAATTATATGTGTATTTTGTATATCTATTTTCATACAAATTGAAATTTATTTTTTTGTTTTTTTTGTATATATTTTTATTTAAATTTTCGTAATTTTATGTGTATTTTGTATATTTATTTTCCTACAAATATACGTTCTTTTATCGGAATTTTGTTTATTTATTTTGATACGAATTTTCATTTTTTTACCTGTATTTGATATATATATTTTTATACTTATTTACATAATTTTATATGTATTTTGAATATATGTTTTAATAGAAATTTACTCTATACTTTTTTTTATACGTATTTACTTCATTTTATGTTTTTTTTTTGTATATATATTTTTATAGAAATCTATGTTATTTTATGTGTATTCGTATATATATTTTGAAACAAATTCACATTGTTTTATATGTATTTTGCATATCTATTTCAATACAAATTTACCTTATTGTATGTGTTTTTTGTATATTTATTTTAATACAAATTTAATTTTTTGATGTGTATTTTGGTATATATATTTTTATAAATAAAAAAAATGCGTTATTTTATGGGTATTTTGCTTCTTTATTTTCATACAAATTTACATTATTTTATTAATATTCTGTGTATTTATTTTGATACGATTTTACATTATTCTATTTGTGTTTTGTACATATTTTTTTTATACAAATTTACGTTATTTTAAGTGTATTTGTTTATATATTTTCATTCAAATTTACATTATTTTATGTGTATTTTGTGTATGTATTTCAATACAAATTTACCTAATTTTATGTGTATTTTGTATATCTATTTTCATACAAATTTAAAATATTTTTGTGTATTTTTGTATATAGTTTGATGCAAATTTAGGTTATTTTATGTGTATTTTGTATATCTATTTTCATACAAATACACATTATTTTATTGATATTTTGTTTATTTATTTTGACGCGAATTTACATTATTTAATGTGTATTTTGTATATATATATATATATATATATATATATATATATATATATATATATATATATATATATATATATATATATATATATATATATATATATATATATATATATATATATATATTGAGACAAATAGAGATTGTTTTATTGGGATTTTGTTTTTTTATTTTGATACTCGTTTACTTTATTTCATGTGTATTTTGTATACATTTTTTATACGTATTTACTTAATTTTATGTGTATTTTGTATATATATTTTTATAGAAATCTACCTTATTTCATTTGTAATAGTATATATATTTTGAAACAAATATACATTTTTTATATTTATTTTTATTATATATTTTGTTGTATTATGTATTTATTTTTGTTATACATAGAGTAGTGTAAAATCGTATCAAAATAAGTACACAGGATATCAATAAAATAATTTAAATTTGTATGAAAATAAAGATGCAAAATACCCATAAGATAAAGCATATTTAAAAAAAAAATACATATACAAAAATACACATAGAATAATTAAATTTGTAATAAAATTAATATACAAAATGTACATACAATAAGGTAAATTTGTATTGAAAAAAAACACAAAATACAAATAAAACAGTGTAAATTTGTTTCAAAATATATATACGAATACACATAAAATAACGTAGATTTCTATAGAAATATATATACAAAATACACATGAAATTATGTAAATACGTAAAAAATATATATATAAAATACATATTAAGTAATGTAAACTCGTGTCAAAATAAATAAACAAAATATCATGAAAAGAATGTGTATTTGTATGAAAATAAATAATAGATAATAAATTTGTATGAAATATATATGCAAGATACACATTAAATAATGTAAATATGTATAAAAAATATATATACAAAAAACAAATAGAATAATGTAAAATCGTATCAAAATAAATACACCGAATAATAATAAAATAATGTAAATTTGTGTGAAAATAAAGATGCAAAATTCCCATCAAATAGCGCATTTCTTATAAAAATATATATACCAAAATACACATAAAATATTTAAATTTGTATTGAAATAAATATACAAAATGCACATACAATAAGGTAAACTTCTATTGAAAGAGATATGCAAAAATACATATAAAACAATGGAAATTTGTTTCAAAATATATATACGAATACACATAAAATATTGTAGATTTCTATAAAAATATATATACAAAATACACATAAAATTAGGTAACTACGTATAAAAAAATGTAAAAAAAAAATCCACATAAAATAATATAAATTCGAAACAAAATAAATAAACAAAATATCAATAAAAGAATTTGTATTTGTATAAATATAAATGTACAAAATACACATTGAAAATAAACATAAAATAACGTAAATTTGTAATGAAATATTTGTACAAAATACACATAAAATAATGTAAATTTATATGAAAAAATATATACAAATACACATAAAATACCATGAATTTGTATAAAATTATATATTCAAAATAAATATTAAATAATGTAAATGCGTATAAATATATATATATATATATATATATATATATATATATATATATATATATATATATATATATATATATATATATATATATATATATATATATATATATATATATATATATATATATATATATATATATATATATATATATATAAAGTACATATAAAATAATGTAAATTCATATCAATATAAATCAACAAAATAACAATAAAATAATACATATTTGAATGAAAATAAATTTACAAAATACACATAACATAACTAAAATTTGTATTGAAATATATACAAAAATACATAAAAATAATTTGAGTTTGTATGAAAATAGATATTCAAAATACACATAAAACTAGGTAAATTTCTTTTGAAATATATATTAAAAATATCCATAAAATATTGTAAATTTGTGTCAAAATATATAAACAAATACACATAAAATAACGTAAATTTGTGTGAAAAATATATACAAAATACACATAGAATAATGTCAAATCGTATCAAAATGAATGAGCAGAATATCAATAAAATACCGTAAATTTGTATGAAAATAAAGATGCAAAATACCCATAAAATAAAGCATATTTTTATAAAAATACATATACAAAAATACACATAGAATAATTAAATTTGTATTAGAACTAATATACAAAATGCATATACAATAAGGTAAATTTGTATTGAAAAAATATGCAAAATACACATAAAAGTGAAAATTTGTTTAAAAATCTATATACGAATACACATAATATAATGTAGATTTCTTTAGAAATATATATACAAAATACACATTAAATAATTTAAATTCTCGTCAAAATCAATAAACAAAATATTAATAAAAGAATATGTATTTTTATGAAAATATATATACAAAATACACATAAAATTAGGTAAATTTATATTGAAATACATTTACAAAATACACATAAAATAATGGAAATTTGAATGAAAATATATAAACATATACACTTAAAATAACGTAAATTTGTATCAAATATATATACAAAATACACATTAAATAATGTAAATATGTATAAAAAAATATATACGAAACACAAATAGAATAATGTAAAATCGTATCAACAATAAATACACAGAATATTAATAAAATAATGTAAATTTGTATGAAAATAAAGATGCAAAATAGCCATAAAATAACGAATTTTTTATAAAAATATAGATACCAAAATACACATAAAATATTAAAATTTGTATTAAAATAAATATAAAAAATGCACATACTATAAGGTAGATTTGTATTGAAATATATATGCAAAATACATATAAAACAATGTAAATTTGTTTCAAAATATATATACGAATACACATAAAATAACGTAGATTTCTATAAAAATATATACAAAATACACATAAAATGAAGTAAATACGGATAAAAAAATTAATACAAAATATACATAAAAATCGTATCAAAATAAATAAACAAAATACCAGTAAAAGAATGTGTATTTATATAAATATAAATATACAAAATACACATAAAATATCGTAAATTTGTATAAAACTATATACAAAAATACACAGAAGTAATTAAATTTGTATGAAAATATATATACAAAATACAGCTAAAATAAGCTAAATTTGAATTGAAATGTACATACAAAATACATAAAATAATGTAATTCTGTATCAAAATATTTATACAAATACATATAATAACGTAGATTTGTTTAAAAATATATAAACAAAATACACATTAAGTAATGTAAATACGTATAAAAAATATGTACAAAATACACATATAATCATGTAATTCGTATCAAAATAAATAAACAGAATAGCAATAAAATAATGTAAATTTGTATGAGAAAACATATACAAATAACTCAAATAAGGTAAATTTGCAAAAAAATATATATACAAAACACACACTAAATAATGTAAATGCGTACATAATATACCATAAATTTGTATAAAACTATATACAAAAATACACAAAAATAATTTAAATTTGTTTGAAAAGAAATATACAAAATACACATAAAATTATGTAAATTTATATTGAAATACATATACAAAATACACATCAAATAATGTAAATTTGAAAGAAAATATATAAACAAATGCACTTAAAATAACGTAAAATTGTATAAAATATATATGCAAGATACACATTAAATAATGTAAATGTGTATAAAAAATATATATACAAAAAACAAATAGAATAATGTAAAATCGTATCAAAATAAATACACAGAATATCAATAAAATAATGTAAATTTGTATAAAAATAGAGATGCAAAATTCCAAAAAATCATCGCATTTTTTATAAAAATATATATACCAAAATACACATAAAATATTTAAATTTGTATTGAAATAAATATACAAAATGCATATACAGTAAGGTAAATTTGTATTGAAAGAGATATTAAAAAATACATATAAAACAATGTAAATTTGTTTCAAAATATATAAGAATACACATAAAATAAAGTAGATTTCTATAGAAATATATATACAAAATACATATGAAATAATGTAAATACGTATAAATATATATATACAAAATACATATCAAATAATGTAAATTCGTGTCAAAATAAATAAACAAAATATCATGAAAAGAATGTGTATTTGTATGAAAATAGATAATAAATTTGTATAAAATATATATGCAAGATACACATTAAATAATGTAAATATGAATAAAAAAGTATATACAAAAAACAAATAGAATAATGTAAAATCGTATCAAAATAAATACACCGAATATTAATAAAATAATGTAAATTTGTATGAAAATAAAGATGCAAAATTCCCATAAAATAGCGCATTTCTTATAAAAATATATATACCAAAATACACATAAAATATTTAAATTTGTATTGAAATAAATATACAAAATGCATATACAATAAGGTAAATTTGTATTGAAAGAGATATGCAAAAATACATATAAAACAATGTAAATTTGTTTGAAAATATATATACGCATACAAATAAAAAAACGAAGATTTCTATAAAAATATATATACAAAATACACATAAAATTAAGTAAATACGTATAAAAAAATGTATACAAAATACACATAAAATAATGTAAATTCGATTTAAAATAAATAAACAAAATACCAATAAAAGAATGTGCATTTGGATAAATATAAATATACAAAATACATATACAAAATAAACATAAAATAAGATAGATTTGTAATAAAATATATGCACAAAATACACATAAAATAATGTAAATTTATATGAAAATATATATACAAATACACATAAAATACCATGAATTTGTATAAAAATATATATTCAATATAAATATTAAATAATGTAAAAGCGTATAAAAATATGTATAAAAAGTACATATAAAATAATGTAAATTCGTATCAATATAAATCAACAAAACACCAATAAAATAATATATATTTGAATGAAAATAAATATACAAAATACACATAACATAACTAAAATTTGTATTAAAATATATACAAAAATACATAGAAATAATATGAGTTTGTATGAAAATAGATATACAAAATACACATAAAACTAGGTAAATTTCTTTTGAAATGTATAAACAAAATAGCCATAAAATATTGTAAATTTGTGTCAAAATATATAAACAAATACACATAAAATAACGTAAATTTGTATGAAAAATATATACAAAATACACATAGAATAATGTCAATTCGTATCAAAATGAATGAGCAGAATATCAATAAAATAATGTAAATTTGTATGAAAATAGAGATGCAAGATACCCAAAAAATAAAGCATTTGTTTATAAAAATACGGATACAAAAATACACATCGAATAATTAAATTTGTATTAAAACTAATATACAAAATGCGTATATAATAAGATAAATTTGTATTGAAAAAATATGCAACATACACGTTTACTCATACAAATTTATATTATTTTATTGGTATTTTGTTTATTTATTTTGATACGAATTACATGATTATATGTGTATTTTGTACACATTTTTTATACGTTTTTACATTATTTAATATGTATTTTGTTTATATATTTTCATACAAATTTACGTTATTATATGTATTTGTATAAATATTTTGATACAAATTTACTTTATTTCATGTATTTGTATATATATTTCAATTCAAATTTAGCTTATTTTGTGTGTATTTTGTATATATTTTCATACAAATTTAATTACTTTGTGTATTTTTGTATATAGTTTTATATAAATTTACGTTATTTTATGTATTTTGTATATTTATATTTATACAAATACATTCTTTTATTGGTATTTTGTTTATTATGATTCAATTTACATTATTTATATGTATTTTGTATACATTTTTATACGTATTTACTTCATTTTATGTGTATTTTATATATATATATATATATATATATATATATATATATATATATATATATATATATATATATATATATATATATATATATATATATATATATATATATATATATATATATATATATATATATATATATATATATATATATATTTATGTGTATTCGTATACATATTTTGAAACAAATTTACATTGCTTTATATGTATTTTGCATATCTATTTCAATACAAATTTACCTTATTGTATGTGTCTTTTATATATTTATTTTAACATAAATCTAATTTTTTTATGTGTATTTTGGTATATATATTTTTATAAATAAAAAAATGCGTTATTTTATGGGTATTTTGCCTCTTTATTTTCATACAAATTTACATTATTTTATTAATATTCTGTGTATGTATTTTGATACGATTTTACATTATTCTATTTGTGTTTTGTATATATTTTTTTATACAAATTTACGTTATTTTAAGTGTATTTGTTTATGTATTTTCATTCAAATTTACATTATTTTATGTGTATTTTGTGAATGTATTTCCATACAAATTTACCTAATTTTATATGTATTTTGTATATTTATTTTCATACAAATTTAAAATATTTTTGTGTATTTGTGTATATAGTTTGATATAAATTTAGGTTATTTTACGTGTATTTTGTATATCTATTTTAATACAAATACACATTCTTTTATTGATATTTTGTTTATTTATATAAAATAATTTAAATTCGTATCAAAATAAATAAACAAAATACCAATAAAAGAATGTGTATTTGTATAAATATAAATATACAAAATACATGTAAAATAACGTAAATTTATATAAAACTATATACAAAAATACACAGAAGTAATTAAATTTGTATGAAAATATATACAAAATGCACACAAAATAAGCTAAATTTGAATTGAAATATATATACAAAATACATGAAATAAAGTAAATTTGTATCAAAATATTTATACAAATACACATATAATAACGTAAATTTGTATGAAAATATATAAACAAAATACACATTAAATAATGTAAATACGTATAAAAAAATGTGTACAAAATACACATATAATCATGTAATTCGTATCAAAATAAATAAACAAAATAACAATAAAATAATATAAATTTGTATGAGTAAACGTGTATAAATATAAATGTACAAAATACACATACAAAATAAACATAAAATAATGTAAATTTGTAATAAAATATATGTACAAAATACACATAAAATAATGTAAATTTATATGAAAATATACAAATACACATAAAATACCATGAATTTGTATAAAATTATATATTCAAAATAAATATATAATAATGTAAATGCGAATAAAAATATATATAAAAAGTCCATATAAAATAATATAAATTCGTATCAATATAAATCAACAAAATACCAATAAAATAATATATATTTTAATGAAAATATATTTACAAAATACACATAACATAACTAAAATTTGTATTGAAATATATACAAAAATACATATAAATAATTTGAGTTTGTATGAAAATAGATATTCAAAATACTTGTATTGAAATAGATATGCAAAATACATATAAAACAATGTAAATTTGTTTCAAAATATATATACGAATACACATAAAATAACGTTGATTTCTATAAAAAATATATACAAAATACACATAAAATACACATACAAAATAAACATAAAATAAGGTAAATTTTTAATGAAATTTATGTACAAAATACACATAAGATAATGTAAATTTATATGAAAATATATATACAAAATACAGGTAAAATAAGCTAAATTTGAATTAAAATGTACAAAGAAAATACATAAAATAATGTAAATCTGTATCAAAATATTTATACAAATACAAATAATAACGTAGATTTGTTTAAAAATATATAAACAAAATACACATTAAGTAATGTAAATACGTATAAAAAATATGTACAAAATACACATATAATCATGTAATTCGTATCAAAATAAATAAACAAAATAGCAATAAAATATAAGATACAAAATACACATAAAAATCGTATCAAAATAAATAAACAAAATACCAGTAAAAGAAAGTGTATTTCTATAAATATAAATATACAAAATACACATAAAATATCATAAATTTGTATAAAACTATATACAAAAATACAGAGAAGTTATTAAATTTGTATGAAAATATATATACAAAATACAGCTAAAATAAGCTAAATTTGAATTGAAATGTACATACAAAATACATAAAATAATGTAAATCTGTATCAAAATATTTATACAAATACATATAATAACGTAGATTTGTTTAAAAATATATAAACAAAATACACATTAAGTAATGTAAATACGTATAAAAAATATGTACAAAATACACATATAATCATGTAATTCGTATCAAAATAAATAAACAAAATAGCAATAAAATAATGTAATTTTGTATGAGAAAACATATACAAATAACGCAAATTTCTATAAAATATATCTACAAAATGCACATAAAATAAAGTAAATTTGCATAAAATATATATACAAAACACACACTAAATAATGTGTATGCGTACATAAAATAACCTAAATTTGTATAAAACTATATACAAAAATACACAAAAATAATTTTAATTTGTTTGAAAAGAAATATACAAAATACACATAAAATTAGGGAAATTTGTATTGAAATACATATACAAAATACACATCAAATAATGTAAATTTGAATGAAAATATATAAACAAATACACTTAAAATAACGTAAATTTGTATAAAATATATATGCAAGATACACATTAAATAATGTAAATGTGTATAAAAAAATATATTCAAAAAACAAAAAGAATAATGTAAAATCGTATCAAAATAAATACACAGAATATCAATAAAATAATGTAAATTTGTATGAAAATAAAGATGCAAAATTCACTAAAATTATCGCATTTTTTATAAAAATATATATACCAAAATACACATAAAATATTTAAATTTGTATTGAAATAAATATACAAAATGCATATACAGTAAGGTAAATTTGTATTGAAAGAGATATTCAAAAATACATGTAAAACAATGTTAATATGTTTCAAAATATATATACGAATACACATAAAATAATTTAGATTTCTATAGAAATATATATACAAAATACACATGAAATTATATAAATACGTATAAAAATATATATACAAAATACATATCTAGGTAAATTCGTGTCAAAATAAATAAACAAAATATCATGAAAAGAATGTGTATTTGTATGAAAATATATAATAGATAATAAATTTGTATGAAATATATATGCAAGATACACATTAAATAATGTAAATATGTATAAAAAAATTATATACAAAAACAAATAGAATAATGTTAAATCGTATCAAAATAAATACACCGAATATTAATAAAATAATGTAAATTTGTATGAAAATAAAGATGCAAAATTCCCATCAAATAGCGCATTTCTTATAAAAATATATATACCAAAATACACATAAAATATTTAAATTTGTATTGAAATAAATATACAAAATGCAAATACAATAAGGTAAATTTGTATTGAAAGAGATATGCAAAAATACATATAAAACAATGTAAATTTGTTTGAAAATATATATACGCATACAAATAAAAAAACGAAGATTTCTATAAAAATATATATACAAAATACACATAAAATTAAGTAAATACGTATAAAAAAATGTATACAAAATACTCATAGAATAATGTAAATTGATTTAAAATAAATAAACAAAATACCAATAGAATAATGTTCATTTTGATAAATATAAATATACAAAATACATATACAAAATAAACATAAAATAAGATAGATTTGTAATAAAATATATGCACAAAATACACATAAAATAATGTAAATTTATATGAAAATATATATACAAATACACATAAAATACCATGAATTTGTGTAAAAATATATATTCAAAATAAATATTAAATAATGTAAAAGCGTATAAAATTATGTATAAAAGTACATATAAAATAATGTAAATTGTATCAATATAAATCAACAAAACACCAATAAAATAAGATATATTTGAATGAAAATAAATATACAAAATATACATAACATAACTAAAATTTGTATTAAAATATATACAAAATACATAGAAATAATATGAGTTTGTATGAAATAGATATACAAAATACACATAAAACTAGGTAAATTTCTTTTGAAATGTATAAACAAAATAGCCATAAAATATTGTAAATTTGTGTCAAAATATATAAACAAATACACATAAAATAACGTAAATTTGTATGAAAAATATATACAAAATACACATAGAATAATGTCAATTCGTATCAAAATAAATGAGCAGAATATCAATAAAATAATGTAAATTTGTATGAAAATAGAGATGCAAGATACCCAAAAAATAAAGCATTTGTTTATAAAAATACGTAAACAAAAATACACATCTAATAATTAAATTTGTATTAAAACTAATATACAAAATGCGTATATAATAAGATAAATTTGTATTGAAAAAATATGGAACATACACGTTTACTCATACAAATTTATATTATTTTATTGGTATTTTGTTTATTTATTTTGATACGAATTACATGATTATATGTGTATTTTGTACACATTTTTTTTACGTTTTTACATTATTTAATATGTATTTTGTTTATATATTTTCATACAAATTTACGTTATTATATGTGTATTTGTATAAATATTTTGATACAAATTTACTTTATTTCATGTATTTTGTATATATTTCATTTCAAATTTAGCTTATTTTATGTGTATTTTGTATATATTTTCATACAAATTTAATTACTTTGTGTATTTTTGTATATAGTTTTATATAAATTTACGTTATTTTATGTATTTTGTATATTTATATTTATACAAATACACATTCTTTTATTGGTATTTTGTTTATTTATTTTGATACGAATTTACATTATTTATATGTATTTTGTATACATTTTTTATACGTATTTACTTATTTTATGTATATATATATATATATATATATATATATATATATATATATATATATATATATATATATATATATATATATATATATATATATATATATAAATCTATATATTTATGTGTATTCGTATACATATTTTGAAACAAATTTACATTGCTTTATATGTATTTTGCATATCTATTTCATTCAAATTTACCTTATTGTATGTGTCTTTATATATTTATTTTAACATAAATCTAATTTTTTATGTGTATTTTGGTATATATTTTATAAATAAAAAATGCGTTATTTTATGGGTATTTTGCCTCTTTATTTTCATACAAATTTACATTATTTTATTAATATTCTGTGTATGTATTTTGATACGATTTTACATTATTCTATTTGTTTTGTATATATTTTTATACAAATTTACGTTATTTTAAGTGTATTTGTTTATGTATTTTCATTCAAATTTACATTATTTTATGTGTATTTTGTGAATGTATTCCATAAATTTACCTAATTTTATATGTATTTTGTATATTTATTTTCATACAAATTTAAAATATTTTGTGTATTTGTGTATATAGTTTGATATAAATTTATTTTATTTTATGTATTTTATAAATATTCTTTTATTGATATTTTGTTTATTTATATAAAATAATTTAAATTGCATCAAAAATAAATAAACAAAATACCAATAAAAGAATGTGTATTTGTATAAATATAAATATACAAAATAAACGTAAAATAACGTAAATTTATATAAAACTATATACAAAAATACACAGAAGTAATTAAATTTGTATGAAAATATATACAAAATGCACACAAAATAAGCTAAATTTGAATTGAAATATATATACAAAATACATGAAATAAAGTAAATTTGTATCAAAATATTTATACAAATACACATATAATAACGTAAATTTGTATGAAAATATATAAACAAAATACACATTAAATAATGTAAATACATATAAAAAATGTGTACAAAATACACATATAATCATGTAATTCGTATCAAAATTAATAAACAAAATAACAATAAAATAATATAAATTTGTATGAGTAAACGTGTATAAATATAAATGTACAAAATACACATAAAATAAACATAAAATAATGTAAATTTGTAATAAAATATATGTACAAAATACACATAAAATAATGTAAATTTATATGAAAATATATATACAAATACACATAAAATACCATGAATTTGTATAAAATTATATATTCAAAATAAATATATAATAATGTAAATGCGAATAAAAATATATATAAAAAGTCCATATAAAATAATATAAATTCGTATCAATATAAATCAACAAAATACCAATAAAATAATATATATTTTAATGAAAATATATTTACAAAATACACATAACATAACTAAAATTTGTATTGAAATATATACAAAAATACATATAAATAATTTGAGTTTGTATGAAAATAGATATTCAAAATACTTGTATTGAAATAGATATGCAAAATACATATAAAACAATGTAAATTTGTTTCAAAATATATATACGAATACACATAAAATAACGTTGATTTCTATAAAAAATATATACAAAATACACATAAAATACACATACAAAATAAACATAAAATAAGGTAAATTTTTAATGAAATTTATGTACAAAATACACATAAGATAATGTAAATTTATATGAAAATATATATACAAAATACAGGTAAAATAAGCTAAATTTGAATTAAAATGTACAAAGAAAATACATAAAATAATGTAAATCTGTATCAAAATATTTATACAAATACAAATAATAACGTAGATTTGTTTAAAAATATATAAACAAAATACACATTAAGTAATGTAAATACGTATAAAAAATATGTACAAAATACACATATAATCATGTAATTCGTATCAAAATAAATAAACAAAATAGCAATAAAATATAAGATACAAAATACACATAAAAATCGTATCAAAATAAATAAACAAAATACCAGTAAAAGAAAGTGTATTTCTATAAATATAAATATACAAAATACACATAAAATATCATAAATTTGTATAAAACTATATACAAAAATACAGAGAAGTTATTAAATTTGTATGAAAATATATATACAAAATACAGCTAAAATAAGCTAAATTTGAATTGAAATGTACATACAAAATACATAAAATAATGTAAATCTGTATCAAAATATTTATACAAATACATATAATAACGTAGATTTGTTTAAAAATATATAAACAAAATACACATTAAGTAATGTAAATACGTATAAAAAATATGTACAAAATACACATATAATCATGTAATTCGTATCAAAATAAATAAACAAAATAGCAATAAAATAATGTAATTTTGTATGAGAAAACATATACAAATAACGCAAATTTCTATAAAAATATATCTACAAAAATGCACATAAAATAAAGTAAATTTGCATAAATATATATATACAAAACACACACTAAATAATGTGTATGCGTACATAAAATAACCAAAATTTGTATAAAACTATATACAAAAATACACAAAAATAATTTTAATTTGTTTGAAAAGAAATATACAAAATACACATAAAATTAGGGAAATTTGTATTGAAATACATATACAAAATACACATCAAATAATGTAAATTTGAATGAAAATATATAAACAAATACACTTAAAATAACGTAAATTTGTATAAAATATATATGCAAGATACACATTAAATAATGTAAATGTATAAAAAATATATTCAAAAACAAAGGAATAATGTAAAATCGTATCAAAATAAATACACAGAATATCAATAAAATAATGTAAATTTGTATGAAAATAAAGATGCAAAATTCACTAAAATTATCGCATTTTTTATAAAAATATATATACCAAAATACACATAAAATATTTAAATTTGTATTGAAATAAATGTACAAAATGCATATACAGTAAGGCAAATTTGTATTGAAAGAGATATTCAAAAATACATTTAAAACAATGTTAATATGTTTCAAAATATATATACGAATACACATAAAATAATTTAGATTTCTATAGAAATATATATACAAAATACACATGAAATTATATAAATACGTATAAAATATATATACAAAATACATATCTAGGTAAATTCGTGTCAAAATAAATAAACAAAATATCATGAAAAGAATGTGTATTTGTATGAAAATATATAATAGATAATAAATTTGTATGAAATATATATGCAAGATACACATTAAATAATGTAAATATGTATAAAAAATATATACAAAAAACAAATAGAATAATGTAAAATCGTATCAAAATAAATACACTGAATATTAATAAAATAATGTAAATTTGTATGAAAATAAAGATGCAAAATTCCCATCAAATAGCGCATTTCTTATAAAAATATATATACCAAATTACACATAAAATATTAAAATTTGTATTGAAATAAATATACAAAATGCAAATACAATAAGGTAAATTTGTATCGAAAGAGATATGCAAAAATACATATAAAACAATGTAAATTTGTTTCAAATATATAGGTATACGAATACACATAAAATAACGTAGATTTCTATAAAATATATATACAAAATACATAAAATTAAGTAAATACGTATAAAAATAGATATACAAAATACTCATAGAATAATGTAAAATTGTTTAAAAAAAATATACAGAATATAAATAGAATAATGTAAATTTGTATGAAAAAAAAATGCAAAATACCCATAAAATAAAGCATATTTTTATAAAAATACATATACAAAAATACACATAGCATAATTAAATTTGTATTAAAATTAATATACAAAATGCATATACAATAAGGTAAATTTGTATTGAAAAAATATGCAAAATACACATAAAACAGTGTAAATTTATTTCAAAATCTATATACGAATACTCATAAATCAACGAAGTGTATTTGTTTTCATTTCATACAAATTTTCATTATTTTATGTGTATTTTGTACATGTACAAATTTGTACAAAATTAACTAATTATATGTGTATTTTGTATATCAATTTTCATAAAAATTGAAATTATTATTTTTTTTATATATTTTTACACAAATTTTCGTTATTTTATGTGTATTTTGTATTTTTATTTTCCTACAAATATACGTTCTTTTATCGGAATTTTGTTTGTTTATTTTGATACGAATTTACGTTACTTTAGGTGTATTTGGTATATATATTTTTATACTATTTACATCATTTTATATGTATTTTGTATGTATATTTTCATAGAAATTTACTCTATTTTATGTGTATTCGTATATATATTTTGATACAAATTTACATTATTGATGTGTATTTTGCATATGTATTTCAATACAAATTTACTTTATTGTATATGCATTTTGTATATTTATTTCAATACAAATTTAATTATTTCATGTGTATTTTTGTATATATATTTTTATGCATATATGCGTTATTATATGGGTATTTTCCATCTTTATTTTCATACAAATTTAAATTATCTTATTGATATTCTGTTTATTTATTTTGATACGATTAAACATTATTCTATGTGTATTTTGTATATATATTTTTATACATATTTACATTATTTAATGTATATTTTGTATATATATTTTACCCAAATCTACGTTATTTTATGTGTATTTGTTTATATATTTTCATACAAATTTACTTTATTTTATGTGTATTTTGTATATGTATTTCAATACAAATTTGCCTAACTTTATGTGTATTTTGCATATATATTTTCAAACATTTAAATTATTTTTGTGTATTTTTGTATTTATTTTTATACAAATTTTAGTTATTTTATTTGTATTTTGTATATGTATTTTCCTACAAATATACAATCTCTTATTATAATTTTGTTTATTTATTTTGATACGAGTTTACATTATTTCATGTGTATTTTGTATATATATTTTTCTACGTATTTACATTATTTTATGTGTATTTTGTATATATATTTTAGTAAAAAATTACATTTTTTTATTGTGTGTATTCCTATTTATTTTGATACAAATTTTATACAAATTCATGTTATTTTATGTGTATTTGTATATATATTTTCATAAAAATTTATATTATTTTACGTGTATTTTTACATATTTTTCATAACAAATTTACCTTGTTTTATGATTATTTTGTATATTTATTTCATTCAATTTTAAATTATTTTATGTGTATATTTGTATTTGTATTTACGTAATTTTATGTGTATTTTCTATATATATCTTCATCCAAAATTACATTATTTTATTGATATTTTCTTTATTTAAGTCGATACGAATTTAGATTTTTTCAAAGGTATTTTGTATACATATGTTTATACTCATTTACGTTATGTAATGTGTGTTTTGTATATATTTTTTAATGCAAATTTATTTTATGTGCATTTTTGTACATATATTTTTATAGAAATTTATTTATTTTCTGTGTATTTTGTATATGTTTTCTCATAAAAATTTACATTATTTTATTGGTATTTTGTTTATTTATTTTGAGACGAATTACATGATTATATGTGTATTTTGTATATATTTTTTATACGTAATTACATTATTTAATGTGTATTTTGTTTATATATTTTTATATAAAATTTACGTAATTATATGTGTATTTGTAAAAATATTTTGATAAAAATTTACTTTATTTTATGTATTTTGTACATATATTTCAATTCCAATTAAGCTTATTTTGTGTGTATTTTGTATATCTATTTTCAAAAAAAATTTAATTACTTTTGTGTATCTTTGTATATTGTTTTATATAAATTTATTTTATGTGCATTTTGTATATTTATATTTATACAA
The DNA here is from genome assembly GCF_024679095.1 of Eriocheir sinensis. Lineage (NCBI taxonomy): Eukaryota > Metazoa > Arthropoda > Malacostraca > Decapoda > Varunidae > Eriocheir > Eriocheir sinensis. The sequence goes on from NW_026111522.1 coordinate 360,246, forward strand.
ATACACATAAAATAAAGTAAATTTCTATAAAATAAATATACAAAACACACATTAAATAATGTAAATGCGTATAAAATATGTATACAAAATACCTATGAAATAATCTAAATTCGTATCGAATTAAACTAACAAAATACCAATAAAATAATGTAATTTTTGATGAAAATATATATAGAAAATACACATAAAATAACCTAAATACAAATACATATATACACATAAAATAATTTAAAATTGAAGGAAATAAATATTCAAAATAAACATAAAATAAGGTAAATTATTAATGAAATATATGTAAAAATGCACATAAAATAATGTAGATTTGTATGAAAATATATATACAAATACACATAAAATAACATGAATTTGTATAAAATTTGTATCAATTTATATACGAATACACACAATAAAATAAAATAAATTTTTATGAAAATATATATACAAAATACACATAAAATAATGTAAATACGTAGAAAAATATATTTACAAAATACACATAAAATAAAGTAAATTCGTATCAGAATAAATAGATAAAATTCCAATAAAAGAATGTATATTTGTAGGAAAATATATATAGAAAATACAAATAAAATAACTAAAATTTGTATAAAAATATATACAAAAACACACAAAAATTATTTAAATTTGTTTGAAAATAGATATGCAAAATAGACATAAAATTAGGGAAATTTGTATTAAAAAACATATACAAAATACACATAAAATAATGTAAGTTTGAATGAAAATATATAAACAAATACACTTAAAATAACGTAAAATTGTATAAATATATATACAAAATACACATTAAATAATGTAAATATGTATAAAAAAATATATACAAAACACAAATAGAATAATGTAAAATCGTATCAAAATACACAGAATATTAATAAAATAATATAAATTTGCATGAAAATAAAGATGCAAAATACCCATAAAATAACGCATTTTTATAAAAATATATATACCAAAACACACATAAAATATTTGAATTTGTATTAAAATAAATATACAAAATGCACACAATAATAAGGTAATTTTTATTGAAATAGATATGCAAAATACACATAAAACAATGTAAATTTATTTTCAAAATATATATACGAAAACACATAAAATAACGCAGATTTCTATAAAGATATATATACAAAATACAAATAAAATGAAGTAAATACGTATAAAAAAATGTGTACAAAATACACATAAAATAATGTAAACTCGTATCGAAATAAATAAACAAAATACTAATAAAAGAATGTGTATTTGTATAAATATAAATATACAAAATACACATAAAATAACGTAAATTGATATAAAGGTATATACAAAATACACAAATGGAATTAAATTTGTATGAAAAATACACAAATAAAAAAAAAATATATATATATATATATATATATATATATATATATATATATATATATATATATATATATATATATATATATATATATATATATATATATATATATATATATATATATATATATATATATATATATATATATATATATATATATATATATATATATATATATATATATATATATATATATATATATATATATATATATATACAAATATATATATATATATATATATATATATATATATATATATATATATATATATATATACAAAATGCACAACGTAAATCTGTATAAAATATATATAAAAAATACACATTAAATAATGTAAATATGTATAAAAAAATATATACAAAACACAAATAGAATAATATAAAATCGTATCAAAATAAATACACAGAATATTAATAAAATAATGTAAATTTGTATGAAAACTGAGATGCAAAATACCCATAAAATAACGCACTTTTTATAAAAATATATATACCAAGACACACATAAAATATTTGAATTTGTATTAAAATAAATATACAAAATGCACATACAATAAGGTAAATTTGTATTGAAATAGATATGCAAAATACATATAAAACCATGTAAATTTTTTTCAAAATATATATACGAGTACACATAAAATAACGTATATTTTCATTCAAATTTACATTATTTTAAGTGTATTTTGTATATGTATTTCAATACAAATTTACCTAATTTTATGTGTATTTTGTATATTTATTTTCATACAAATATAAATTATTTTTGTGTTTTTTTGTATAAACATATAGAGTAAATTTCTATGAAAATATATATTCAAAATACATATAAAATTATGTAAATAAGTATAAAAAATATATATATCAAATACACCTAAAAAAATGAAAATTCGTATCAAAATAAATAAACAAAATTCCGATAAAAGAACGTATATTTGTAGGAAAATAAATATACAAAATACACATAAAATTACGAAAATTTGAATAAAAATATATACAAAAAACAAAAAAATAAATTTCAATTTTTATGAAAATAGATATACAAAATACACATATAATTAGTTAAATTTGTATTTAAATACATGTACAAAATACACATGAAAAATGTAAATTTGTATGAAATGAAAACAAATTCACATAAAATAACGTATATTTGTATAAAATAGATATACAAAATATACATAGAATAATGTAAAATCGTATGAAAATAAATACACAAAATATCAATAAAATAATGTAATTTTGTATGAAAATAAAGATGCAAAATACCCATAAAATAAAACATATTTTTTTAAAAATACATATACAAAAATACACATAGAATAATTAAATTTGTATAAAAATTAATATACAAAATGCACGTACAATAAGGTAAATTTGTATTGAAAAAATATACAAAATGTACATAAAAGTGTATATTTGTTTAAAAATCTATATACGGATACACATAAAATAACGTAGATTTCTATAGAAATATATATACAAAATACACATGAAATGATGTAAATATATATAAAAACATATATATATATATATATATATATATATATATATATATATATATATATATATATATATATATATATATATATATATATATATATATATATATATATATATATATATATATATATATATATATAAATAAATAGACAAAATATCAATAAAAGAATGTGTATTTGTATGAAAATAGATATACAAAATACTCATAAAATAACCTAAGTTGGTATAAAACTATATACAAAAATACACAAAAATAATTTAAATTTGTATGAAAATAAATATATAAAATACACATAAAATTAGGTAAATTTGTATTGAAATACATATATAAAATACACATAAAATAATGGAAATTTGAATGAAAATATATAAACATATACACTTAAAATAACGTAAATTTGTATCAAATATATATACAAAATACACATTAAATAATGTAAATATGTATAAAAAAATATATACAAAACACAAATAGAATAATGTAAAATCGTATCAAAAATAAATATACAGAATATTAATAAAATAATGTAAATTTGTATGAAAATAAAGAAGCAAAATAGCCATAAAATAACGAATTTTTTATAAAAATATAGATACCAAAATACACATAAAATATTAAAATTTGTATTAAAATAAATATAAAAAATGTACATACTATAAGGTAAATTTGTATTGAAATAGATATGCAAAATACATATAAAACAATGTAAATTTGTTTCAAAATATATATATGAATACACATAAAATAACGTAGATTTCTATAAAAATATATACAAAATACACATAAAATGAAGTAAATACGTATTAAAAAATGAATACAAAATACACCTAAAAATCGTATCAAAATAAATAAACAAAATACCAGTAAAAGAATGTGTATTTGTATAAATATAAATATACAAAATACACATAAAATATCGTAGATTTGTATAAAACTATATAGAAAAATACAAAGAAGTAATTAAATTTGTATGAAAATATATATACAAAATACAGCTAAAATAAGCTAACTTTGAATTGAAATGTACATACAAAATACATAAAATAATGCAAATCTGTTTCAAAATATTAATACAAATACATATAATAACGTAGATTTGTTTAAAAATATGCTAACAAAATACACATTAAGTAATGTAAATACGTATAAAAAATATGTACAAAATACACTTATAATCATGTAATTCGTATCAAAATAAATAAACAAAATAGCAATAAAATAATGTAAATTTGTATGAGAAAACATATACAAATAACGCAAATTTTTATAAAAAAATATATGTACAAAAATGCACATAAAATAAAGTAAATTTGCATAAAAATATATATACAAATCACACACTAAATAATGTATATGCGTACATAAAATAACCTAAATTTGTATAAAACTATATACAAAAATACACAAAAATAGTTTAAATTTGTTTGAAAAGAAATATACAAAATACACATAAAATTAGGTAAATTTGTATCGAAATACATATACAAAATACACATCAAATAATGTAAATTTGAATGAAAATATATAAACAAATACACTTAAAATAACGTAAATTTGTATAAAATATATATGCAAGATACACATTAAATAATGTAAATGTGGATAAAAAAATATATACAAAAAACAAATAGAATAATGTAAAATCGTATCAAAATAAATACACAGAATATCAATAAAATAATGTAAATTTGTATGAAAATAAAGATGCAAAATTCCCAGAAATTATCGCATTTTTTATAAAAATATATATATACCAAAATACACATAAAATATTTAAATTTGTATTGAAATAAATATACAAAATGCATATACAGTAAGGTAAATTTGTATTGAAAGAGATATTCAAAAATACATATAAAACAATGTAAATTTGTTTCAAAATATATATACGAATACACATAAAATAAAGTAGATTTCTATAGAAATATATATACAAAATACATATGAAATTATGTAAATACGTATAAAAATATATATACAAAATACATATCAAATAATGTACATTCGTGTCAAAATAAATAAACAAAATATCATAAAAGAATGTATTTGTATGAAAATAGATAATAAATAATAAATTTGTATAAAATAGATATGCAAGATACACATTAAATAATGTAAATATGTATAACAAAGTATATACAAAAAACAAATAGAATAATGTAAAATCGTATCAAAATAAATACACCGAATATTAATAAAATAATGTAAATTTGTATAAAAATAAAGATGCAAAATTCACATAAAATAGCGCATTTCTTATAAAAATATATATACCAAAATACACATAAAATATTTAAATTTGTATTGAAATAAATATACAAAATGCACATACAATAAGGTAAATTTGTATTGAAAGAGATATGCAAAAATACATATAAAACAATGTAAATTTGTTTCAAAATATATATACGAATACAAATAAAAAAAACGTAGATTTCTATAAAAAATATATACAAAATACATAAAATTAAGTAAATACGTATAAAAAAATGTATACAAAATACACATAAAATAATGTAAATTCGAATTAAAATAAATAAACAAAATACCAATAAAAGAATGTGTTTTTGGATAAATATAAATATACAAAATACATATACAAAATAAACATAAAATAAGGTAGATTTATAATAAAATATATATACAAAATACACATAAAATAATGTAAATTTATATGAAAATATATATACAAATACACATAAAATACCATGAATTTGTATAAAAATATATATTGAGAATAAATATTAAATAATGTAAAAGCGTATAAAAATATATATACAAAGTACATATAAAATAAACTAAATTCGTATCAATATAAATCAACAAAACACCAATAAAATAATATATATTTGAATGAAAATAAATATACAAAATACACATAAGATAACTAAAATTTGTATTAAAATATATACAAAAATACATAGAAATAATTTGAGTTTGTATGAAAATAGATATACAAAATACACATAAAACTAGGTAAATTTCTTTTGAAATGTATATACAAAATACCCATAAAATATTGTAAATTTGTGTCAAAATATATAAACAAATACACATAAAATAACGTAAATTTGTATGAAAAATATATGCAAAATACACATAGAATAATGTCAATTCGTATCAAAATGAATGAGCAGAATATCAATAAAATAATGTAAATTTGTATGAAAATAAAGATGCAAAATACCCAAAAAATAAAGCATATGTTTATAAAAATACAGATACAAAAATACACATCGAATAGTTAAATTTGTATTAAAATTAATATAGAAAATGCGTATACAATAAGGTAAATTTGTATTGAAAAAATATGCAACATACACGTTTACTCATACAAATTTATATTATTTTATTGGTATTTTGTTTATTTATTTTGATACGAATTACATGATTATATGTGTATTTTTTACATATTTTTTTATACGTATTTACATTATATAATGTGTATTTTGTTTATATATTTTCATACAAATTTACGTTATTATATGTGTATTTGTATAAATATTTTGATACAAATTTACTTTATTTCATGTATTTTGTATATATTTCAATTCAAATTTAGCTTATTTTGTGTGTATTTTGTATATATTTTCATACAAATTTAATTACTTCTGTGTATTTTTGTATATAGTTTTATATAAATTTACGTTATTTTATGCGTATTTTGTATATTTATATTTATACAAATACACATTCTTTTATTGATATTTTGTTTATTTATTTTGATACGAATTTACATTATTTTATGTGTATTTTGTATACATTTTTTTATACGTATTTACGTCATTTTATGTGTATTTTGTATATATATTTTTATAGAAATCTACGTTATTTTATGTGTATTCGTATATATATTTTGAAACAAATTTACATTGTTTTATATGTATTTTGCATATCTATTTCAATACAGATTTACCTTATTATATGTGTTTTTTGTATATTTATTTTAATACAAATTGAATTTTTTGATGTGTATTTTGGTATATATATTTTTATAAATAAAAAAAAATGCGTTATTTTATGGGTATTTTGCTTCTTTATTTTCATACAAATTTACATTATTTTAATAATATTCTGTGTATTTATTTTGATACGATTTTACATTATTCTATTTGTGTTTTGTACATATTTTTTTATACAAATTTACGTTATTTTAAGTGTATTTGTTTTATGTATTTTCATTCAAATTTACATTATTTTATGTGTATTTTGTGTATGTATTTCAATACAAATTTACCTAATTTTATGTGTATTTTGTATATTTATTTTCATACAAATTTAAAATATTTTTGTGTATTTTTTATATAGTTTGATACAAATTTAGGTTATTTTATGTATTTTGTATATCTATTTTCATACAAATACACATTCTTTTATTGATATTTGTTACTGGGTAGGCGGTGGCGTAGGTGGTAGCGTACTGGACCCACATTCGCCGCGTGATGGACGACGCGGGTTCGAATCCCCACGCTACCACTCGGATTTTTCAGTCACCGCCGAGTGGCTTAAAACTACCCACATGCTGTCCTGAAGACCACCCATCAACCCGGACTCTAGAAGAAGCCGTCCAAGCGAATCAAGAACGAGTTCCGGGGGGCAGCATGAGCCAATGCAAGATGGCGCCACTATAAACACTCGCCTGCGCCAGAACGGGCTGGGCCGACCATCAGGCCCCACCTGGAAGAAGCCTTGGGCCGACCATCAGGCCCCACTGGGAAGATGCCTACCGGCGCAATAGGCAATAACTTAAATTAAAAAATGTATTTTGACGCGAATTTACATTATTTAATGTTTATTTTTTATATATATTTTTATACGTGCTTACATCACTTCATGTATATTTATTTCAATGCAAATTTAAATATTTTATGTGTATTTTGGTATATATATTTTTATAAGGAATGCGCTATTTTATGGGAATTTTGCATCTTTATTTTCATACAAATTTACATTATTTTATTAATATTTGGTGTATTTATTTTGATACGATGTTACATTATTCTATTTGTTTTTTGTATATACTTTTTTATACATATTTACATTATTTAATGTGTATCTTGCATATATATTTTATACAAATTTATTATCTATTATCTATTTTCATACAAATACACATTCTTTTCATGATATTTTGTTTATTTATTTTGACACGAATTTACATTATTTGATATGTTTTTTGTATATATATTTTTATACGTATTTACATAATTTTATATGTATTTTGTATATATATTTCTATAGAAATCTACTTTATTTTATGTGTATTCGTATATATATTTTGAAACAAATTTACATTGTTTTACATGTATTTTTGAATATCTCTTTCAATACAAATTTAACTTACTGTATATGCATTTTGTATATTTATTTCAATACAAATTTAAATATTTTATGTGTATTTTGGTAAATATATTTTTATAAAAAATGCGATAATTTTTGGGAATTTATTCTTTATTTTCAAACAAATTTACATTATTTTATTGATATTCTGTGTATTTATTTTGATTCGATTTTACATTATTCTATTTGTTTTTTGTATATATTTTTTTATACACATTTACATTATTTAATGTGTATCTTGCATATATATTTTATACAAATTTACGTTATTTTAAGTGTATTTGTTTATATATTTTCATTCAAATTTACATTATTTGATGTGTATTTTGTATATGTATTTCAATACAAATTTACGTAATTTTATGTGTATTTTGTATATTTCTTTTCAAACAAATTTAAATTATTTTTGTGTATTTTTGTATATAGTTTTATACAAATTTAGGTTATTTTATGTACGGATTTACATTATTTAGTGTGTGTTTTGTATATATATTTTTATGCAAATTTACTTTATTTTATGTGCATTTTTGTACATATATTTTTATAGAAATTTGCGTTATTTGTATATGTTTTCTCATACAAATTTACATTATTTTATTGCTATTTTGTTTATTTATTTTGATACGAATTACATGATTATATGTGTATTTTGTACATATTTTTTATACGTATTTACATTACTTAATGTGTATTTTGTTTATATATTTTTAAACAAATCTACGTTATTATATGTATTTGTATAAATATTTTGATACAGATTTACATTATTTTATGTATTTTGTATGTACATTTCAATTCAAATTTAGCTTATTTTAGCTGTATTTTGTATATATATTTTCTTACAAATTTAATTACTTCTGTGTATTTTTGTATATAGTTTTATACAAATTTACGATATTTTTTGTGTATTTTGTATATTTATAATTATACAAATACACATTCTTTTGCTGGTATTTTGTTTATTTATTTTGATACGATTTTTATGTCTGTTTTGTATTAATTTTTTTATACGTATTTACTTCATTTTATGTGTATTTTGTATATATTTTTATAGAAATCTACGTTATTTTATGTGTATTCGTATATATATTTTGAAACAAATTTACATTGTTTTATATGTATTTTTGAATATCTCTTTCAATACAAATTTACCTTACCATATATACCAAAATACACATAAAAAAATTAAATTTGTATTAAAATAAATATATAAAAAACACATACAATAAGGTAAATTTGTATTGAAATAGATATGCAAAATACATATAAAACAATGTAAATTTGTTTCAAAATATATACGAATACACATTAAATAACGTAGATTTCTATAAAAAATATATATACAAAATACACATAAAATGAAGTAAATACGTATAAAAAAATGTATACAAAATACACATAAAATAATGTAAATTCGCATCAAAATATATATACAAAATACCAATAAGAGAATGTGTATTTGTATAAATATAAATATACAAAATACACTTAAAATAATGTAAATTTATATAAAACACAAATACACATACACAGAAGTATTTTAATTTGTATGAAAATAGATATATAAAATAAGGTAAATTCGTATCAAATTCAATAAACAAAATTCAGATAAAAGAACGTATATTTGTAGAAAAAATAAATATACAAAATACACATAAAATAACGAAAATTTGTATGAAAATATAAAAAAAATAAACGAAAATAATTTCAATTTGTATGAAAATAAATATACAAAATACACATGTATTTTGAATATCTATTTTCACACAAATTTAATTACTTTTGTGTATTTTTGCATATAGTTTTATATAAATTTACGTTATTTTATTTGTATTTTGTATATTTATATTTATACAATACACATTCTTTTATTAGTATTTTGTTTATTTATTTCGATACGAGTTTACATTATTTTATGTGTATTTTGTATACCTTTTTTTATACGTATTTACTTCATTTGATGTGTATTTTGTATATTTATTTTCATAGAAATCTACGTTATTTTATATATATTCGTATATTTATTTTGAAAAAAATTTACGTGGTTTTATATGTATTTTGCATATCTATTTCAATACAAATTTACCTTATTGTATGTGCATTTTGTATATTTATTTTAATACAAATTCAAATATTTTATGTGTGTCTTGGTATATATATTTTTATAAAAAATGCGTTATTTTATGGGTATTTTGCATCTTAATTTTCATACAAATCTACATTATTTTATTAATATTCTGTGTATCTATTTTGATACGATTTCATATTATTCTATTTGTGTTTTGTATATATTTTTTTATACATATTTACATTATTTAATGTGTATTTTTTATATATATTTTATACAAATTTACGTTATTTTATGTGTATTTGTTTATATATTTTCATTTAAATTTACATTATTTTATGTGTATTTTGTAAATGTATTTCAACACAAACTTACCTAATTTTATGTGTATTTTGTATATTTATTTTCATACAAATTAAAATTATTTTTGTGTATTTTTGTATATAGTTTTATACAAATTTAGATGATTTTATGTGTATATTGTATATCTATTTTCATACAAATACACATTCTTTTATTGATATTTTGTTTATTTATTTTGACGCAAATTTACATTATTTAATGTGTATTTTATATATATATTTTTATACGTGTTAACATCATTTGATGTGTATTTTGTATATATATTTCTATAGAAATCTACGTTGATTTATGAGTATTCGTATATAGATTTTGAAATATATTTACAGTTTTATGTGTATTTTGCATATTTTTTCAATACAAATTTACCTTATTGTATATGCATTCTGTATATTAATTTTAATACAAATTTAATTATGGTATGTGTATTTTTGTATATGTATTTTTTTTAAAAATATGCTTTATTTTATGGGTATTTTGCATTTTTATTTTCATACAAATTTACATTATTTTATTTATATTGTTTATTTTTTTAAACAATTTTACATTATTCTATGTGTATTTTGTATATCTATTTTTATACGTATTTACTTAATTTTATGTGTATTTTATATATATATATATATATATATATATATATATATATATATATATATATATATATATATATATATATATATATATATATATATATATATATATATATATATATATATATATATATATATATATATATATATATATATATATATATATATATATATATATATATATATATATATATAGAAATCTACGTTATTTTATGTGTATTCGTATTTTGAAACAAATTTACATTGTTTTATATGTATTTTTGCATATCTCTTTCAATACAAGTTTACCTTATTGTATGTGCATTTTGTATATTTATTTCAATACAAATTTAAATATTTTATGTGTATTTTGGTATATATATTTTTATAAGAAATGCGCTATTTGATGGGAATTTTGCATCTTTATTTTCATACAAATTTACATTATTTTATTAATATTCGGTGTATTTATTTTGATACTATTTCACATTATTCTATTTGTTTTTTGTATATATATTTTTTATACATATTTACATTATTTAATGTGTATCTTGCATATATATTTCATACAAATGTATTATCTATTATTTATTTATGTGTATTTTGTTATATATATTTTTATAAAAAATGCGCTATTTTATGGGAATTTTGCATCTTTCTTTTCATACAAATTTACATTATTTTATTGATATTCTGTGTATTTATATTGATAGGATTTTACATTATTCTATTTCTTTTTTGTATATTTTTTTTTTATTCACATTTACATTATTTAATGTGTATCTTGCATATATATTTTATACAAATTTACGTTATTTTAAGTGTATTTGTTTATATATTTTCATTCAAATTTACATTATTTTATGTGTATTTTGTATATGTACTTCAATACAAATTTACCTAATTTTATGTGTATTTTGTATATTTCTTTTCATACAAATTTTAAATATTTTTGTGTATTTTTGTATATAGTTTTATACAAATTTAGGTTATTTAATGTACGCATTTACATTATTTAATGTGTGTTTTGTATATGTATTTTTATGCAAATTTACCTTATTTTATGTGCATTTTTGTACATATGTTTTTTTAGAAATTTGCGTTATTTAATGTGTATTTGTATGTTTTCTCATACATATTTACATTATTTTATTGCTATTTTGTTTATTTATTTTGATACGAATGAAAACAGATATTCAAAATATACATAAAATAAACTAAATTTGTATTGAAATATATATACAAAATACATAAAATAATGTAAATCTGTATCAAAATATTTTAACATATGTGCATAAAATAACGTAAATTTGTTTTAAAATATTCAAAATACACATTAAATAATGTAAATATGTATAAAAAAAATATATACAAAAATAAATAGAATAATGTAAAATCGTATCAAAATAAATACACAGAATATTAATAAAATAATGTAAATTTGTATGAAAATAAAGATGCAAAATACCCATTAAATAACGCATTTTTTATAAAAATATATATACCAAAATACACATGAAAAAATTAATTTGTATTAAAATAAATATACAAAATACACATACAATAAGGTAAATCTGTATTGAAATAGATATGCAAAATACATATAAAACAATGTAAATTTGTTTCAAAATATATATACGATACACATAAAATAACGTAGATTTGTATAAAAATATATATACAAAATACACATAAAATGAAGTAAATACGTATAAGAAAATGTATACAAAATACACATGAAATAATGTAAATTCTTATCAAAATAAATAAACAAAATACCAATAAAAGCATGAGTATTTGTATAAATATAAATATACAAAATACACATAAAATAACGTAAATTTGTATAAAAGTATATACAAAAATACACAGAAGTAATTAAATTCGTATGAAAATAGATATACAAAATACAGATAAAATAAGCTAAATTTGAATTGAAATGTATATACAAAATACAATATTTTATGTGTATATTTGTATTTGTATTTAGGTTATTTTATGTGTATTTTGAATATATATTTTCATCCAAAATTACATTATTTTATTGGTATTTTCTTAATTTAATTCGATACGAATTTAGATTACTTCATAGGTATTTTCTATACATATTTTTATACTCATTTACATTATCTAATGTGTGTTTTGTATATATATTTTTATGCAAATTTATTTTATGTTCATTTTTGTGCATATATTTTTAAAGAAATTTGCGTTATTTTATGTATATAGTTTTATATAAATTTACGTTATTTTATGTGCATTTTGTATATTTATATTTATACAAATACACATTCTTTTATTGGTATATTGTTTATTTACATTTATACAAATTTACATTATTTTATGTGTATTTTGTATACATTTTTTTATACGTATTTACTTAATTTTATGTGTATTTTGTATATGTATTTTTATAGAAATCTTCGTTATTTTATGTGTATTCGTATATATATTTTGAAACAAATTTACATTATTTTATATGTATTTTGCATATCTATTTCAATACAAATTTACCTTATTGTATGTGCATTTTGTATATTTATTTTAATACAAATTGAAATATTTTATGTGTATTTTTGTATCAATAATTTTATAAAAAATGCGTTATTTTATAGGTATTTTGCATCTTAATTTTCATTCAAATTATCATTATTTTATTAATATTCTGTGTATATATTTTGATACGATTTTACATTATTCTATTTGTGTTTTGTATATATTTTTTTATACATATTTACATTATTTAATGTGTATTTTGTACATATATTTCATACAAATTTACGTTATTATATGTGTATTTGCTTATATATTTTCTTTCAAATTTACATTATTTTATGTGTATTTTGTATATGTATTTCAATACAAATTAACCTAATTTTATTTATTTTCATACAAATTGAAATAATTTTTGTTTATTTTTTTATATATTTTCATACAAATTTTCGTTATTTTATGTGTATTTTGTATATTTATTTTTTCTACAAATATACGTTCTTTTATCTGAATTTTGTTTATTGAATTTGAAACAAATTTACCTTATTTTGTATATCTATTTTCATACAAATTAAAATACTTCTGAGTATTTTTGTATATAGTTTTATATAAATTTACGTTATTTTATGTGTATTTTGTATATTTATATTTATACAAATACACATTCTTTTATTGGTATTTTGTATATTTATTTTGATGCGAATTTACATTATTTTATGTGTATTTTGTATATATATTTTTATAGAAATCTACGTTATTTTATGTGTATTCGTATATATATATTTTGAAACAAATTTACATTGTTTTATATGTATTTTGCATATCTATTTCAATACAAATTTACCTTATTGTATGTGTTTTTTATATATTTATTTTAATACAAATTTAATTTTTTTATGTGTATTTTGGTATATATGGTAAGGTAAATTTGTATTGAAAGAGATATTCAAAAATACATATAAAACAATGTAAATTTGTTTCAAAATAAATATATGAATACACATAAAATAACGTAGATTTCTATAAAAATATATACAAAATACACATAAAATGAAGTAAATACGTATAAAAAAATGAATACAAAATACACATAAAAATCGTATCAAAATAAATAAACAAAATAGCAGTAAAACAATGTGTATTTGTATAAATATAAATATAAAATACAAAAATATCGTAAATTTGTATAAAACTATATACAAAAATACACAGAAGTAATTAAATTTGTATGAAAATATATATACAAAATACAGCTAAAATAAGCTAAATTTGAATTGAAATGTACATACAAAATACATAAAATTATGTAAATCTGTATCAAAATATTTATACAAATACATATAATAACGTAGATTTGTTTAAAAATATATAAACAAAATACACATTAAGTAATGTAAATACGTATAAAAAATATGTACAAAATACACATATAATCATGTAATTCGTATCAAAATAAATAAACAAAATAGCAATAAAATAATGTAAATTTGTATGAGAAAACATATACAAATAACGCAAATTTTTATAAAAATATATGTACAAAAATGCACATAAAATAAAGAAAATTTACATAAAAATATATATATAAAACACACACTAAATAATGTAAATGCGTACATAAAATAACCTAAATTTGTATAAAACTATATACAAAAATACACAAAAATAATTTAAATTTGTTTGAAAAGAAATATACAAAATACACATAAAATTAGGTAAATTTGTATTGAAATACATATACAAAATACACATCAAATAATGTAAATTTGAATGAAAATATATAAACAAATACTCTTAAAATAACGTAAATTTGTATAAAATATATATGCAAGATACACATTAAATAATGTAAATGTGTATAAAAAAATATATACAAAAAACAAATAGAATAATGTAAAATCGTATCAAAATAAATACACAGAATATCAATAAAATAATGTAAATTTGTATGAAAATAAAGATGCAAAATTCACAAAAATTATCGCATTTTTTATAAAAATATATTTACCAAATACACATAAAATGTTTAAATTTGTATTGAAATAAATATACAAAATGCATATACAGTAAGGTAAATTTGTATTGAAAGAGATATTCAAAAATACATATAAAACAATGTAAATTTGTCTCAAAATATATATACGAATACACATAAAATAAAGTAGATTTCTATAGAAATATATATACAAAATACATATGAAATTATGTAAATACGTATAAAAATATATATACAAAATACATATCAAATAATGTAAATTCGTGTCAAAATAAATAAACAAAATATCATGAAAAGAATGTGTATTTGTATGAAAATAGATAATAGATAATAAATTTGTATAAAATATATATGCAAGATACACATTAAATAATGTAAATATGTATAAAAAAGTATATACAAAAAAAAAATAGAATAATGTAACATCGTATCAAAATAAATACACCGAATATTAATAAAATAATGTAAATTTGTATGAAAATAAAGATGCAAAATTCACATAAAATAGCGCATTTCTTATAAAAATATATAAACGAAAATACACATAAAATACTTAAATTTGCATTGAAATAAATATACAAAATGCACATACAATAAGGTAAATTTGTATTGAAAGAGATATGCAAAAATACATATAAAACAATGTAAATTTGTTTTAAAATATATATACGAATACAAATAAAAAAACGTAGATTTCTATAAAATATATATACAAAATACATATACAATTAAGTAAATACGTATAAAAAAATGTATACAAAATACACATAAAATAATGTAAATTCGAATTAAAATAAATAAACAAAATACCGATAAAAGAATGTGTATTTGGATAAATATAAATATACAAAATACACATACAAAAGAAACAGAAAATAAGGTAGATTTGTAATAAAATATATGTACAAAATACATATAAAATAATGTAAATTTATATGAAAATATATATACAAATACACATAAAATACCATGAATTTGTATAAAAATATATATTCAAAATAAATATTAAATAATGTAAAAGCGTATAAAAATATATATACAAAGTACATATAAAATAATGTAAATTCGTATCAATATAAATCAACAAAACACCAATAAAATAATATATATTTGAATGAAAATAAATTTACAAAATACACATAACATAACTAAAATTTGTATTAAAATATATACAAAAAACATGAAAATAATTTGAGTTTGTATGAAAATAGATATACAAAATACACATAAAACTAGGTAAATTTCTTTTGAAATGTATATACAAAATACCCATAAAATATCGTAAATTTGTGTCAAAATATATAAACAAATACACATAAAATAACGTAAATTTGTATGAAAAATATATACAAAATACACATAGAATAATGTCAATTCGTATCAAAATGAATGAGCAGAATATCAATAAAATATTGTAAATTTGAATGAAAATAAAGATGCAAAATGCCCAAAAAATAAAGCATATGTATATAAAAATACAGATACAAAAATACACATCGAATAATTAAATTTGTATTAAAATTAATATACAAAATGCGTGTATAATAAGGTAAATTTGTATTGAAAAAATATGCAACATACACGTTTACTCATACAAATTTATATTATTTTATTGGTATTTTGTTTATTTATTTTGATACGAATTACATGATTATATGTGTATTTTGTACATATTTTTTTATACGTATTTACATTATTTAATGTGTCTTTTGTTTATATATTTTCATACAAATTTACGTTATTATATGTGTATTTGTATAAATATTTTGATACAAATTTGCTTTATTTCATGTATTTTTTATATATTTTTCAATTCAAATTTAGCTTCTTTTGTGTGTATTTTGTATATATTTTCATACAAATTTAATTACTTCTGTGTATTTTTGTATATAGTTTTATATAAATTTACGTTATTTTATGTGTATTTTGTATATTTATATTTATACAGATACACATTCTTTTATTGGTATTTTGTTTATTTATTTTGATACGAGTTTACATTATTTTATGTGTATTTTGTATACATTTTTTTATACGTATTTACTTCATTTTATGTGTATTTTGTATATATATTTTTATAGAAATCTACGTTATTTTATGTGTATTCGTATATATATTTTGAAACAAATTTACATTGTTTTATATGTGTTTTGCATATCTATTTAAATACAAACTTACCTTATTGTATGTGTTTTTTATATATTTATTTTAATACAAATTTAATTTTTTGATGTGTATTTTGGTATATATATTTTTATAAATAAAAAAAATGCGTTATTTTATGGGTATTTTGCTTCTTTATTTTCATACAAATTTACATTATTTTAATATTTTGTGTATTTATTTTGATACGATTTTACATTACATATTCTATTTGTGTTTTGTACACATTTTTTTTTATACAAATTTACGTTATTTTAAGTGTATTTTTTTATGTATTTTCATTCAAATTTACATTATTTTATGTGTATTTTGTGTATGTATTTCAATACAAATTTACCTAATTTTATGTGTATTTTCTATATTTATTTTCATACAAATTTAAAATATATTTGTGTATTTTTGTATATAGTTTGATACAAATTTAGGTTATTTTATATGTATTTTGTACATCTATATTCATACAAATACACATTCTTTTATTGACGCGAATTTACATTATTTAATGTGTATTTTGTATATATATTTTTATACGTATTTACATCATTTCATGTGTATTTTGTATATATATTTTTATACGTATTTACATCATTTCATGTGTATTTTGTATATATATATATATATATTTATATATATATATATTTATATATATATATATATATATATATATATATATATATATATATATATATATATATATATATATATATATATATATATATATATATATATATATATATATATATATATATATATATTATACAAATACACATTGTTTTATTGGTATTTTGTTTATTTATTTTGATACTAATTTACATTATTTTATTTGTATTTTGTATACATTTTTTATACGTATTTACTTAATTTTATGTGTATTTTGTATATATATTTTTATTGAAATCTACCTTATTTCATGTGTATTCGTATATATATTTTAAAACAAATTTACATTGTTTATATGTATTTTGCATAACTATTTTTGTGTATTCTGTATTTATTTTTGTTATACATAGAATAATGTAAAATCGTATCAAAATAAGTACACAGAATGTCAATAAAATAATTTAAATTTGTATGAAAATAAAGATGCAAAATACCCATAAGATAAAGCATATTTTTTTTTAAAAATACATATACAAAAATACACATAGATTAATTAAATTTGTATTAAAATTAATATACAAAATGCACACATACAATAAGGTTAATTTGTATTGAAAAAAAAAACGCAAAATACAAATAAAACAGTGTAAATTTGTTTCAAAATATATATACGAATACACATAAAATAACGTAGATTTCTTTAGAAATATATATACAAAATACACATGAAATTATGTAAATACGTATAAAAATATATATATAAAATACATATTAAGTAATGTAAATTCGTGTCAAAATAAATAAACAAAATATCATGAAAAGAATGTGTATTTGTATGAAAATAAATAATAGATAATAAATTTGTATGAAATATATATGCAAGATACACATTAAATAATGTAAATATGTATAAAAAATATATATACAAAAAACAAATAGAATAATGTAAAATCGTATCAAAATAAATACACCGAATATTAATAAAATAATGTA
Organism: Eriocheir sinensis; assembly: GCF_024679095.1. Taxonomy (NCBI): domain Eukaryota; kingdom Metazoa; phylum Arthropoda; class Malacostraca; order Decapoda; family Varunidae; genus Eriocheir; species Eriocheir sinensis. The sequence continues at coordinate 379,698 of NW_026111522.1, forward strand.
AATTTGTATGAAAATAAAGATGCAAAATTCCCATCAAATAGCGCATTTCTTATAAAAATATATATACCAAAATACACATAAAATATTTAAATTTGTATTGAAATAAATATACAAAATGCACATACAATAAGGTAAACTTCTACTGAAAGAGATATGCAAAAATACATATAAAACAATGTAAATTTGTTTCAAAATATTTATACAAATACACATAAAATAACGTAGATTTTTATAGATATATATATAGAAAATACACATGAAATTATGTAAATACGTAAAAAAATGTATATATAAAATACATATTAAGTAATGTAAATTCGTGTCAAAATAAATAAACAAAATATCATGAAAAGAATGTGTATTTGTATGAAAATAAATAATAGATAATAAATTTGTATCAAATATATATGCAAGATACACATTAAATAATGTAAATATGTATAAAAAATATATATACAAAAAACAAATAGAATAATGTAAAATCGAATCAAAATAAATACACCGAATATTAATAAAATAATGTAAATCTGTATGAAAATAAAGATGCAATATTCCCATCAAATAGCGCATTTCTTATAAAAATATATATACCAAAATACACATAAAATATTTAAATTTGTATTGAAATAAATATACAAAATGCACATACAATAAGGTAAACTTTTATTGAAAGAGATATGCAAAAATACATATAAAACAATGTAAATTTATTTCAAAATATATATACGAATACACATAAAATAACGTAGATTTCTAAAAAAAAAATATATATACAAAATACACATAAAATTAAGTAAATACGTATAAAAAAATGTAAACAAAATACACATAAAATAATATAAATTCAAACCAAATTAAATAAACAAAATACCAATAAAAGAATGTGTATTTCTACAAATATAAATGTACAAAATACACATACAAAATAAACATAAAATAAGGGAAATTTGTAATGAAATATATGTACAAAATACTCATAAAATAATGTAAATTTATATGAAAATATATATACAAATACACATAAAATACCATGAATTTGTATAAAATTATATATTCAAAATATATATTAAATAATGTAAATGCGTATAAAAATATATATACAAAGTACATATAAAATAATGTAAATTCGTATCAATATAAATCAACAAAATACCAATAAAATAATATATATTTGAATGAAAATAGATTTACAAAATACACATAACCTAACTAAAATTTGTGTTGAAATATATACAAAAATATATAAAAATAATTTGAGTTTGTATGAAAATAGATATTCAAAATACACATAAAACTAGGTAAATTTCTTTTGAAATATATATACAAAATACCCATAAAATATTGTAAATTTGTGTCAATATATATAAACAAATACACATAAAATAACGTAAATTTGTATGAAAAATATATACAAAAGACACATAGATTAATGTCAAATCGTATCAAAATGAATGAGCAGAATATCAATAAAATAACGTAAATTTGTATGAAAATAAAGAAGCAAAATACCCATAAAATAAAGCATATTTTTATAAAAATACTAATGAGAAATACACATAGAATAATTAAATTTGTATTAAAATTAATATACAAAATGCATATACAATAAATTTGAATTTGATTATATTAAATGAAATAAATATACAAAATAAACATAAAATAAGGTAAATTTGTAATGAAATATATGTAAGAATACACATAAAATAATATAAATTTGTATGAAAATATATATACAAATACACATAAAATAACATGAATTTGTAAAATTTGTTTCAAAATATATACGAATACACACAATAAAATAACGTAAATTTTTATGAAAATGTATATATAAAATATACATAAAATAATTTAAATACGTAGAAAAATATATACAATACACATAAAATAATGTAAATTCGTAAAAAATTAAATACACAAAATTCCAATGAAAGAATGTATATTTGTAGGAAAATATATATACAAAAACAAATAAAATAACTAAAATTTGTATAAAAATATATACAAAAATACTCAAAAATAATTTAAATTTGTTTGAAAATAGATATGCAAAATACACATAAAGTTAGGCAAATTTGTATTGAAATACATATACAAAACTCACATAAAATAATGTAAATTTGTATGAAAATATATAAACAAATACATATAAAATAACGTAAATTTGGATAAAATATATATACAAAATATACATTAAATATTTTAAATATGTATAAAAATATATTATATTATATATATTTTTATTGATATATGCGTTATTTATGTGTATTTTGTATATGTTTTCTCATAGAAATTTACATTATTTTATTGGTATTTTGTCTATTTATTTTGATACGAATTACATGATTATTTGTGTATTTTCTACATTTTTTTTATACGTATTTACATTATTTAATGTGTATTTTGTTTATATATTTTTATACAAATTTACGTTATTATATGTGTATTTGTATAAGTATTTTGAAACAAATTTACATTATTTTATGTATTTTGTATATATATTTCAATTTAAATTTAGCTTATTTTATGTGTATTTTGTATATCTATTTATTTTAATAAAAAATCAAATATTTAATGTTTTTTCGTATATATATTTTTATAAAAAATGCGTTATTTTATGGGTATTTTGCATCTTAATTTTCATAGAAATTTACATTATTTTATTAATATTTTCTGTATTTATTTTGATACGTTTTTACATTATTTTATTTGTGTTTTGTATATATTTTTTTATACATATTTACATTATTTAATGTGTTTTTTGTATATATATTTGATACAATTTTACGTTATTTTAAGTCTATATGTTTATATATTTTCATTCAAATTTACCTTAATTTATGTGTAATTTGTATATGTATTTCAACACAAATTTACCTAATTTTATATGTTTTTTGAATATTTATTTTCATACAAGCTTAAATTATTTTTGTGTATTTTTGTTTATAGTTTTATACAAATTTAGCTTATTTTACGTGTATTTTGTATATCTATTTTCATACAAATACACATTCTTTTCATGATATTTTTTTATTTATTTTGACACGAATTAACATTATTTAATGAGTATTTTGTATATATATTTTTATACGTATTTGCAATATTTCAAGAGTATTTTGTATATATATTTCTTTAGAAATCTGCGTTATTTTATGTGTATTCGTATATATATTTTGAAACAAATTTACATTGTTTTATGTCTATTTTGCATATTTTTTCAATACAAATTTACCTTATTGTATGTGCATTTTGTAGATTAATTTTAATACAAATTTGATTAATCTATGTGTATTTTGGATATGTATTTTTATAAAAATATGCTTTATTTTATGGGTATTTTTTATCTTTATTTTCATACAAATTTACATTATTTTATTGATATTCTGTGTATTTATTTTGATATGATTTTATATTATTCTATGTGTATTTTGTATATATATTTTATATAAAATGTATTTTTTTTCATTTCATACAAATCTACATTATTTTATGTGTTTTTTTACAAGTATTTAAATACAAATTTAACTAGTTATATGTATATTTTGTATATCTATTTTGTATGTATATTTTCATAGAAATTTACTCTATTTTATGAGTATTCGTATATATATTTTGATACAAATTTACATTATTAATGTGTATTTTGCATATCTACTTCAATACAAATTTACTTTTTTGTACGTGCATTTTGTATATTTATTTTAATACAAATTTAATTATTTTATATGTATTTTTGTATATATATTTTTATGCAAATATGCGTTATTATATGGATATTTTGCATCTTTATTTTCATACAAATTTACATTATTTTATTGATATTCTCTTTATTTATTTTGATACGATTTAACATTATTCTATGTGTTTTTTGTATATATATATTTTTTGACATATTTACATTATTTAATGTTCATTTTGTATATATATTTTATCCTAATTTGCATTATTTTATGTGTATTTGTTTATATATTTTCATACATATTTACATTATTTTATGTGTTTTTTATATATATATTTTTCTACGTATTTAAATTATTTTATGTGTATTTTGTATATACATTTTCATAAAAAATTACGTTATTTTATTGTGTGTATAAGTATATATTTTGATACAAATTTTATACAAATTCATGTTATTTAATGTGTATTTGTATATATATTTTCATACAAATTTATATTATTTTATGTGTATTTTTTCATATATTTCATTACAAATTTACCTTATTTTATGTTTATTTTGTATATTTATTACATTCAATTTTAAATTATTTTATGCGTATATTTGTATTTGTATTTAGGTTATTTTATATGTATTTTGTATATATATTTTCATCCAAAATTACATTATTTTATTGGTATTTCTTAATTTAATTCGATACGAATTTAGATTATTTCATAGGTATTTTGTATACATATTTTTATAGTCATTTACATTATCTAATGTGTGTTTTGTATATATATTTTTATGCAAATTTATTTAATGTTCAGTTTTGTACATATATTTTATAGAAATTTGCGTTATTTTATGTATATAGTTTTATATAAATTTACGTTATTTTATGTGATTTTGTATATTTATATTTATACAAATACACATTCTTTTATTGGTATATTGTTTATTTACATTTATACGAATTTACAATATTTTATGTGTATTTTGTATACATTTTTTATACGTATTTACTTAATTTTATGTGTATTTTGTATATGTATTTTTATAGAAATCTACGTTATTTTATGTGTATTCGTATATATATTTTGAAACAAATTTACATTATTTTATATGTATTTTGCATATCTATTTCAATACAAATTTACCTTATTGTATGTGCATTTTGTATATTTATTTTAATACAAGTTCAAATATTTTATATGTATTTTGGTATCAATAATTTAAAAAAAAAGCGTTATTTTATAGGTATTTTGCATCTTAATTTTCATTTTATATGTACTTTGTATATATATTTTATACGCTTTTACATTATTTAATATATATTTTGAATATATATTTTTATCCAAATTCATGGTATTTTATGTGTATTTGTATATATATTTTCATATAAATTTACATTATTTTATGTGTATTTTGTACATATATTTTATTACAAATCTACCTTATTTTATGTTTATTTTGTATGTGTATTTAGTATATTTATATTTATCCAAATACACATTCTTTTATTGGTATTTTGTTTATTTATTTTAATTCGAATTTACATTATTTTATGTGTATTTTGTATACATTTTTTATACGTTTTTACTTAATTTTATGTGTATTTTGTACATATTTTTTTATAGAAATCTACGTTTTTTTTATGTGTATTCGTATATATATTTTGAAACAAATTTACATTGTTTTATATGTATTTTTGCATATCTCTTTCAATAGAAGTTTACCTTATTGTATGTGCATTTTGTATATTTATTTCAATACAAATTTAAATATTTTATGTGTATTTTGGTATATATATTTTTATAAGAAATGCGCTATTTGATGGGAATTTTGCATCTTTATTTTCATACAAATTTACATTATTTATTATTATTCGGTGTATTTATTTTGATACGATTTTACATTATTCTATTTGTTTTTTGTATATATATATTTTTTATACATATTTACATTATTTAATGTGTATCTTGCATATATATTTCATACAAATTTATTATCTATTATTTATTTTCATACAAATACACATTCTTTTCATGATATTTTGTTTATTTATTTTGACACGAATTTACATTACTTAATATGTATTTTATATATATATTTTTATACGTATTTACATAATTTATGTGTATTTTGTATACATATTTCTATAGAAATCTACGTTATTTTATGTGTATTCGTATATATATTTTGAAACAAATTTACACTGTTTTATTTGTATTTTGTGGGGTTTTTTTCAATACAAATTTACCTTATTGTATGTGTGCATTTTGTATATTAATTTTAATACAAATTTAATTATTCTATGTGTATTTTTGTATATGTATTTTAAAAAAATATGCTTTATCTTATGGGTATTTTGCATCTTTTTTTTCATACAAATTTAAATTATTTTATTGATACTCTGTGTACTTATTTTGATACGATTTTACATTATTCTATGTATAACAAAAATAAATACAGAATACACAAAAATAGATATGCAAAATACATATAAACAATGTAAATTTGTTTCAAAATATATATACGAATACACATGAAATAAGGTAGATTTCTATAAAAATATATATACAAAATACACATGAAATTAAGTAAATACGTATAAAAAATGTATACAAAATACACATAAAATAATGTAAATTAGTATCAAAATAAATAAACAACATACCAATAAAAGAATGTGCATTTGTATAAATATATATATACAAAATACACATTAAATAATATAAATTTGTTTAAAACTATACAAAATACACATGAAATGATGTAAATACGTTTAAAATATATAAAAATACACATTAAATAATGTAGATTCGCGTCAAAATAAATAAACAAAATATCAATAAAATAATGTGTATTTGTATGAAAATAGATATACAAAATACACATAAAATAACCTAAATTTGTATCAAACTATATACAAAAATACACAAAAATATTTTAAATTTGTATGAAAATAAATATACAAAATAAACATAAAATTAGGTAAATTTGTATTGAAATACATACACAAAATACATATAAAATAATGTAAATTAGAATGAAAATACATAAACAAATACACTTAAAATAACGTAAATTTGTAAAAAAAAATATGTACAAAACACAAATAGAATAATGTAAAATCGTATCAAATAAATACACAGAATATTAATAAAATAATGTAAATTTGTATGAAAATAAAGAAGCAAAATACCCATAAAATAACGCATTTTTTTTATTTATAAAAATATATATACCAAAATACACATAAAAAAATTAAATTTGTATTAAAATAAATATATAAAAAACACATACAATGAGGTAAATTTGTATTGAAATAGATATGCAAAATACATATAAGACAATGTAAATTTCTTTTAAAATATGTATACGAATACACATAAAATAACGTAGATTTCTATAAAAATATATATACAAAATACACATAAAATGAAGTAAATACGTATAAAAAAATGTATACAAAATACACATAAAATAATGTAAATTCGTATAAAAAATAAACAAAATACCAATAAAAGAATGTGTATTTGTATAAATATAAATATACAAAATACACATAAAATAACGTAAATTTATATAAAACTATATACAAAAATAAACAGAAGTAATTAAATTTGTATGAAAATAGATATACAAAATTAGGTAAACTCGTATCAAACTCAATAAACAAAATTCAGATAAAAGAACGTATATTTGTAGAAAAATAAATATACAAAATACACATAAAATAACGAGAATTTGTATGAAAATATATACAAAAATAAACAAAAATAATTTAAATTTGTATGAAAATATATATTCAAAATACACATATAATTAGTTAAATTTGTCTTTAAATACATGTACAAAATACACATAAAATAATGTAAATTTGTAAGAAATTAAAACAAATACACATAAAATAACGTACATTTGTATTAAATATATATAAAAAATACACATAGAATAATGTAAAATCGTATCAAAATAAATACACAGAATATCAATAAAATAACGTAAATTTGTATGAAAATAAAGGTGCAAAATACCCATAAAATTAAGCATATTTTTATAAAAATATATATACAAAAATACACATTCAATAATTAAATTTGTATTAAAAGTAATATACAAAATGCACATACAATAAGGTAATTATTTTTTTTAAAAATATGCAGCATACACATAAGACAATGTAAATTTGTTTCAAAATATATATACGAATACACATAAAATAACGTAGATTTCTATAGAAATATATTTACAAAATGCACTTGAGATGCTGTAAATACGTATAAAAATATATATACAAAATAGACATTAAATAATGTAAATTCGTGTCAAAATAAATAAACAAAATATCAATAAAAGAATGTGTATTTGTATGAAAATACATATACAAAATACACATAAAATAACGTAAATTTGTATAAAACTATGTAAATTTGTATGAAAATATATAAACAGATACACATAAAATAACGTAAATTTGAATAAAATATATATACAAAATATACATTAAATAATGTAAATATGTATAAAAATATATATACAAAATACACATAGAATAATGTTAAATCGTATCAAAATAAATAAAGAGAATATCAATTAAATAATGTAAAGTTGTATGAAAATAAAGATGCAAAATACCCATATAATAACGGATATTTGCATAAAAATATATATACAAAAATACACATGAAATAATTAAATTTATATTGAAATAAATATACAATAAAGTAAATTTGTATTGAAATAGATATGTAAAATACACAATCAACAATGTAAATTTGTATCAAAATATATATACGAATACACATAAAACAGAGTAAATTTCTATGAAAATATACATACAAAATACACTTAAACTTATGTAAATAGTAAAAAATATATATACCAAATACACCTAAAATAAAGTAAATTCGTATCAAAATAAATAAACAAAATTCCGATGAAAGAACGTATAACTGTAGGAAAATAAATATACAAAATATACATAAAATAGCGAAAATTTGTATAAAAATTTATACAAAAAAAAATCAATTTGTTTGAAAATAGATATACAAAATACACATATAATTAGTTAAATTTGTCTTTAAATACATGTACAAAATACATATAAAATAATGTAAATTTTTATGTGCATTTTTGTACATATATTTTTATAGAAACTTAAAACGTTATTTTATGTGTATTTTGTATATATTCATACAAATTTACATGATTTAATTAGTTTTTGTTTATTTATTTTGATACGAATGACTTGATTATTTGTGTATTTTGTAAATATTTTTTATACGTATTTACATTACTTAATGTGTATTTTGTTTATATATATTTTTTACAAATTTACGTTATTATATGTATATTTGTTACAAATATTTTGAAACGAATTTACTTTATTTTATGTATTTTGTATATATATTTCAATTCAAATTTAGCTTATTTTGTGTGTATTTTGTATATCTATTTTCATACAAATTTATTTTTGTATATAGTTTTATACAAATTTACGTTATTTTATGTGCATTTTGTATATTTATATTTATACAAATACATATTCTCTTATTGGTATTTTGTTTATTTATATTTATACTAATTTAAATTATTTTATGTGTATTTTGTATAAATTTTGATTCATATTTACTTAATTTTATTTATATTTTGTATATATATTTATAGAAATCTACGTTATTTTATGTGTATTCGTATATATATTTTGAAACAAATTTACATTGTTTTATATGTATTTTGCATATCTATTTCAATACAAATTTACCTTATTGTATGTGCATTTTGTATATTTATTTTAATACAAATTCAAATATTTTATGTTTATTTTGGTATATATAATTTTATAAAAATAAATAAACAAAATTCCGATAAAAGAACGTATATTTGTAGGAAAATAAATATACAAAATACACATAAAATTACGAAAATTTGAATAAAAATATATACTAAAATACACAAAATTAATTTAGATTTGTATGAAAATAGATATACATAATACACATATAATTAGTTAAATTTGCATTTAAATACATATACAAAATACACATAAAATAATGTAAATTTGTATGAAATGAAAACAAATTCACATAAAATAACGTTCATTTGTATGAAATATATATACAAAATATACATAGAATAATGAAATATCGTATCAAAATAAATACACAATATCAATAAAATAATGTAAATTTGTATGAAAATAAAGATGCAAAATACTCATAAAATAAAGCATTTTTTTATGAAAATACATATACAAAAATACACATAGAATAATTAAATTTGTATTATTTTATATGTACATATATGAAAATATATATACAAAATACACATTGAATAATGTAAATACATAGAAAATATATATACAAAATACACATAAAATAATGTAAATTCGTATCAAAATAAATAAACAAAATATCCTCTAAAAGAAGGTATATTTGTAGGAAAATATATATACAAAATACAAATAAAATAACAAAAATTTGTATAAAGATATATACAAAAATACACAAAAATAATTTAAATTTGTTTGAAAATAGATAAGCAAAATACACATGAAATTAGGCAATTTTTTATTGAAATACATATACAAAATACACATAAAATAATGTAAATTTGTATGAAACTATATAAACAAATACACATAAGATAACGTAAATTTCCATAAAATATATGTACAAAATATACATTAAATAATGTAAATGAGTATAAGAATATGTATACAAAATACCTATGAAATAATCAAAATTCGTATCGAGTTAAATTAAGAAAATAACAATAAAATAATGTAATTTTGGATGAAAATATATATAGAAAACACACATAAAATAACCTAAATACAAATACAAATATACACATTAAATAATTTAAAATTGAATGAAATAAATATACAAAATAAACATAAAAGAAGGTAAATTTGTAATAAAATATATGTAAGAATACACATGAAATAATATAAATTTGTATGAAAATATATATACAAATACACATAAAATAACATAAATTTGTATAAAATTTGTTTCAAAATATATACGAATACACACAATAAAATAACGTAAATTTTTATGAAAATGTATATATATATAATACACATAAAATAATTTAAATACGTAGAAAAATATATATACAAAATACACATAAAATAATGTAAATTCGTAAAAAATTAAATACACAAAATTCCAATAAAAGAATGTATATTTGTAGGAAAATATATATACAAAAAACAAATAAAATAACTAAAATTTGTATAAAAATATATAAAAAATACACAAAAATAATTTAAATTTGTTTGAAAATAGATATGCAAAATACACATAAAGTTAGGCAAATTTGTATTGAAATACATATACAAAACTCACATAAAATAATGTAAATTTGTATGAAAATATATAAACAAATACATATAAAATAACGTAAATTTGGATAAAATATATATACAAAATATACATTAAATATTTTAAATATGTATAAAATTATATTATATTATATATATTTTTATTGAAATTTGCGTTAATTATGTGTATTTTGTATATGTTTTCTTATAGAAATTTACATTATTTTATTGGTATTTTGTCTATTTATTTTGATACGAATTACATGATTATTTCTGTATTTTGTATATTTTTTTATACGTATTTACATTATTTAATGTGTATTTTTTTATATATTTTATGTGTATTTTGTATATGTATTTTTCTACGTATTTAAATTATTTTATGTGTATTTTATATATACATTTTCATAAAAAATTACGTTATTTTATTGTGTGTTTTCGTATATATTTTGAAACAAATTTTATACAAATTCATGTTATTTTATGTGTATTTGTATATATATTTTCATACAAATTTATATTATTTTATGTGTATTCTTACATATATATTATTACAAATTTACCTTATTTAATGTTTATTTTGTATATTTATTTCATTCATTTTTAAATTACTTAATGTGTATTTTTGTATTTGTATTTAGGTTATCTTAGGTTATCTTTAGGTTACCTTATTTTATGTTTATTTTGTATATTTATTTCATTAAATTTTAAATTATTTTATGTGTATAATTGTATTTGTATTTAGGTTATTTTATGTGTATTTTGTATATATATTTTCATCCAAAATTACATTATTTTATTGGTATTTTCATAATTTAATTCGATACGAATTTAGATTATTTCATAGGTATTTTGTATACATATTTTTATACTCATTTACATTATCTAAAGTGTGTTTTGTATATATATTTTTATGCAAATTTATTTTATGTTCATTTTTGTACATATATTTTTATAGAAATTTGCGTTATTTTATGTGTATAGTTTTAATATAAATTTACGTTATTTTATGTGCATTTTGTATATTTATATTTATACAAATTTAAATTTTTTTTGTGTATTTTTGTATATAGTTTTATACAAATTTAGGTTATTTTATGTACGCATTTACATTATTTAATGTGTGTTTTATATATATATATATATATATATATATATATATATATATATATATATATATATATATATATATATATATATATATATATATATATATATATATATATATATATATATATATATATTTATCCAAAGTTACTTTATTTTACGTTCATTTTTGGACATATATTTTTATAGAAATTAGCGTTATTTTATATGTATTTGTATATGTTTTCTCATACAAATTTACTTTATTTTATTGATATTTTGTTTATTTAGGTTGATACGAATTACATGATTATATGTAAAATCGTATCAAAATATATACACAGAATATTAATAAAATAATGTAAATTTGTATGAAAATAAAGATGCAAAATACCTATAAAATAACGCATTTTTTTTTTAATTATTGATACCAAAATACACATAAAATATTTGAATTTGTATTAAAATAAATATACAAAATGCACTTACAATAAGGTAAATCTGTATTGATATAGATATGCAAAATACATATAAAACAATGTAAATTTGTTTCAAAATATATATACGAATACACATAAAATTACGTAGATTTGTATAAAAATACATATACAAAATACACATAAAATTAAGTAAATACGTATAAAAAAATGTATACAAAATACACATAAAATAATGTAAATTCGTATAAATGTAAATAAACAATATACCAATAAAAGAATGTGTATTTGTATAAATATAAATATACAAAATGCACATAAAATAACGTAAATTTATATAAAACTATATACATATAATAACGCAAATTTCTATAAAAATTTATGTACAAAAATTAACATAAAATAAGTTTGCATAAAAATATGTATACAAAACACACATTAGATAATGTAAATGAGTATAAAAATATGTATATAAAATACCTATGAAATAATCTAAATTCGTATCGAATTAAATTAAGAAAATACCAATAAAATAATGTAATTTTGGATGAAAATATATAAACAAAATACACATAAAATAACCTAAATACAAATACAAATATACACATAAAATATTGTATTTTGTATATACATTTCAATTCAAATTTAGTTTATTTTATCTGTATTTTGTATATCTATTTTCATACGAATTTAATTACTTCTGTGTATTTTTGTATAGTTTTATACAAATTTACTTTATTTTATGTGTATTTTGTATATTTATATTTATACAGATACACTTTCTTTTATTGGTATTCTGTTTATTTATTTTGATACGAATTTACATTATTTTATGTGTATTTTGTATACATTTTCTTATACGTATTTACTTCATTTTATGTGTATTTTGTATATATATTTTTATACAAATCTACGTTATTTTATGTGTATTCGTATATATATTTTGAAACAAATTTACATTGTTTTATATGTATTTTGCATATCTATTTCAATACAGATTTACCTTATTGTATGTGTATTTTGTATATTTATTTTAATACAAATTAATTTTTTCATGTGTATTTTGGTATTTATATTTAAAAAAAATGCGTTATTTAATGGGTATTTATTTTAATACAAATTAATTTTTTCATGTGTATTTTGGTATTTATATTTAAAAAAATGCGTTATTTAATGGGAATTTTGCATCTTTATTTTCATACAAATTTACATTGTTTTATTAATATTCTGTGTATTTATTTTGATACGATTTTACATTATTCTATTTGTGTTTTGTATATATTTTTTTATACATATTTACATTATTTAATGTAAATATGTATTTTGTATATATATTTCAATACAAATTTAGTTTATTTTATGTATATTTTGTATATCTATTTTCATTCGTATCAAAATAAATCAACAAAATAGCAATAAAATAATGTAAATTTGTATGAGAAAACTTATACAAATACACATAAATTAACGCAAATTTCTAAAAAAATATATGTACAAAAATGCACATAAAATAAAGTAAATCTGCATGAAAATATATATACAAAGCACACATTAAATAATGTAAATGCGTATATAAAATAACCTAAATTTGTATAAAACTATATTCAAAAATACACAAAAATATTTAAAATTTGTATGAAAAGAAATATACAAAATACACATAAAATTAGGTAAATTTGTATTGAAATACATATACAAAATACACATAGAATAATGTAAATTTGAATGAAAATATATAAAGAAATACACTTAAAATAACGTAAATTTGTATAAAATATATATGCAAGATACACATTAAATAATGCAAATGTGTATAAAAAAATATATACAAAAAAGAAATAAAATAATGTAAAAGCCTATCAATATAAATACACAGAATATCAATAAAATAATGTAAATTTGTATGAAAAGAAAGATGCAAAATTACAATAAAATAACGCATTTTTTATAAAAATATATATACCAAAATACACATAAAATATTTAAATTTGTATTGAAATAAATATATAAAATGCATATACAGTAAGGTAAATATGTATTGAAAGAGATATGCAAAAATACATATAAAACAATGTAAATTTGTTTCAAAATATATATACGAATACACAAAAAATAACGTAGATTTCTATAGAAATGTATATACAAAATACACATGAAATTATGTAAATACGTATAAAAATATATATACAAAATACATATCTAGGTAAATTCGTGTCAAAATAAATAAACAAAATATCATGAAAAGAATGTGTATTTGTATGAAAATAGATAATAGATAATAAATTTGTATAAAATATATATGCAAGATACACATTAAATAATGTAAATATGTATAAAAAATATATATACAAAAAACAAATAGAATAATGTGAAATCGTATCAAAATAAATACACCGAATATTAATAAAATAATGTAAATTTGTATGAAAATAAAGATGCAAAATTCCCATCAAATAGCGCATTTCTTATAAAAATATATATACCAAAATACACATAAGATATTTAAATTTGTATTGAAATAAATATACAAAATGCACATACAATAAGGTAAACTTGTATTGAAAGAGATATGCAAAAATACATATAAAACAATGTAAATTTGTTTCAAAATATATATACGAATACAAATAAAATAACGTAGATTTCTATAAAAATATATGTACAAAATACACATAAAATTAAGTAAATACGTATAAAAAAATGTATACAAAATACACATAAAATAATGTAATTTCGAGTTAAAATAAATGTAAATTTGAATGAAAATATATAAACAAATACACTTAAAGTAACGTAAATTTGTATAAAATATATATGCAAGATACACATTAAATAATGTAAATGTGTATAAAAAATATACAAAAAACAAATAGAATAATGTAAAATCGTATCAAAATAAATACACAGAATATCAATAAAATAATGTAAATTTGTATGAAAATAAAGATTCAAAATTCCCAAAAATTATCGCATTTTTTATAAAAATATATATACCAAAATACACATAAAATATTTAAATTTGTATTGAAATAAATATACAAAATGCATATACAGTAAGGTAAATTTGTATTAAAAGAGATATTCAAAAATACATATAAAACAATGTAAATTTGTTTCAAAATATATATACGAATACACATAAAATAAAGTAGATTTCTATATAAATATATATACAATATACATATGAAATTATGTAAATACGTATAAAAATATATTTACAAAATACATATCAAGTAATGTAAATTCGTGTCAAAATAAATAAACAAAATATCATGAAAAGAATGTGTATTTGTATGAAAATACATAATAGATAATAAATTTGTATAAAATATATATGCAAGATACACATTAAATAATGTAAATATGTATAAAAAATATATACAAAAAACAAATAGAATAATGTAAAATCGTATCAAAATAAATACACCGAATATTAATAAAATAATGTAAATTTGTATGAAAATAAAGATGCAAAATTCCCATAAAATAGCGCATTTCTTATAAAAATATATATACCAAAATACACATAAAATTTTTAAATTTGTATTGAAATAAATATACAAAATGCACATACAATAAGGTAAATTTGTATTGAAAGAGATATGCATAATTACCTATAAAAAAATGTAAATTTGTTTAAAATATATATACGAACACAAATAAAAAAACGTAGATTTCTATAAAAATATATATACAAAATACACATAAAATTAAGTAAATACGTATAAAAAAATGTACACAAAATACACATAAAATAATGTAAATTCGAATTAAAATAAATGAACAAAATACCAATAAAAGAATGTGTATTTGGATAAATATAAATATACAAAATACACATACAAAATAAACATAAAATAAGGTAGATTTGTAATAAAATATATGTACAAAATACACATACAATAATGTAAATTTATATGAAAATATATATACAAATACACATAAAATACCATGAATTTGTATAAAAATATATATTCAAAATAAATATTAAATAATGTAAGAGCGCATGAAAATATATATACAAAGTACATATAAAATGAAAATTAAGATGCAAAATACTTATAAAATAACGCATATTTTATAAAATTATTGATACCAAAATACATATAAAATATTTGAACTTGTTTTAAAATAAATATACAAAATGCACATACAATAAGGTAAATTTGTATTGAAATAGATATGCAAAATACATATAAAATAATGTAAATTTGTTTCAAAATATATATACGAATACACATAAAATAACGTAGATTTCTATAAAAATACATTCATATTAAATAATGTAAGAGCGTATAAAAATATATATACAAAGTACATATAAAATGAAAATTAAGATGCAAAATACCTATAAAATAACGCATATTTTATAAAAATATTGATACCAAATTACACATAAAATATTTGAGCTTGTTTGAAAATAAATATACAAAATGCACATACAATAAGGTAAATTTGTATTGAAAGAGATATGCAAAATACATATAAAATAATGTAAATTTGTTTCAAAATATATATACGAATACACATAAAATAACGTAGATTTCTATAAAAATACATATACAAAATACACATAAAATTAAGTAAATACGTATAAAAAAATGTATACAAAATACACATAAAATAATGTAAATTCGTATAAATGTAAATAAACAATATACCAATAAAAGAATGTGTATTTGTATAAATATAAATATACAAAATGCACATAAAATAACGTAAATTTATATAAAACTATATACATAAAATAACGCAAATTTCTATAAAAATATATGTACAATAATGAACATTAAATAAATTTGCATAAAAATATATATACAAAACACACATTAGATAATGTAAATGAGTATAAAAATATGTATACAAAATACCTATGAAATAATCTAAATTCGTATCGAGTTAAATTAAGAAATACCAGTAAAATAATGTAATTTTGGATGAAAATATATACAAAATACACATAAAATAACCTAAATACAATTACAAATATACACATAAAATGACTTAAAATTGAATGAAATAAATATACAAAATAAACATAAAATAAGGTAAATTTGTAATGAAATATATGAAAAAATACACATAAAATAATATAAATTTGTATGAAAATATATATACAAATACACATTAAATAACATGAATTTGTAAAAAATTTGTATCAAAATATATACTTATACACACAATAAAATAACGTAATTTTTTTATGAAAATGTATAAACAAAATACACATAAAATAATTTAAATACGTAGAAAAATATATATACAAAAAACACATAAAATAATGTAAATATGTATGAAAATATATAAACAAATACACATAAAATAATGTAAATTTGGATAAAATATATATACAAAATGAACATTAAATAATGTAAATATGTATAAAAAAATATATACAAAAACACATAGAATAATGTTAAATCGTATCAAAATAAATAAAGAGAATATCAATAAAATAATGTAAATTTGTATGAAAATAAAGATGCAAAATATCCATATAATAACGCATATTTGCATAAAAATTTATATAAAAAATACATATAAAATAGTTAAATTTGTATTAAAATAAATATACAAAATGCATGTACAATAAAATAAATTTGTATTGAAATAGATATGCAAAATACACATAAATAATGTAAATTTGTATCAAAACATATATACGAATACTCATAAAATAGAGTAAATTTCTATGAAAATATACATACAAAATAGATATACAAAATACACATATAACTAGTTAAATTTGTATTTAAATACATGTACAAAAAACACATAAAATAATGGAGATTTGTATGAAATGAAAACAAATACATTTTATATAAAATATATATACAAAATACACATAGAATAATGTAAAATCATATCAAAATAAATACACAGAATATCAATAAAATAATGTAAATTTGTATGAAAATAAAGATGCAAAATGCCCATAAAATAAAGCATATTTTTATAAAAATACATATACAAAAATACACATAGGATAATCAAATTTGTATTAAAATTAGTATACAAAATGCACATACAATAAGGTAAATTTGTATTGAAAAAATATGCAAAATACACATAAAACAATGTAAATTTGTTTCAAAATATATATACGAATACACATAAAATAACGCAGATTTCTATAGAAATATATATACAAAATACACTTGAAATAATGTAAATACGTATAAAAATATATATACAAAATACACATTAAATAATGTTAATTCGTGTCAAAATAAATAAACAAAATATCATGAAAAGAATGTGTATTTGTATGAAAATAGATATACAAAACACACATAAAATAAACGTAGATTTGTTTAAAAATATATAAACAAAATACACATTAAGTAATGTAAATATGTATAAAAAATATCTACAAAATACACATATAATCATGTAATTCGTATCAAAAAACAAAAAATAAATAGCAATAAAATAATGTAAATTTGTATGAGAAAACATATACAAATAACGCAAATTTCTATAAAAATATATGTACAAAAATGCACATAAAATAAAGTAAATTTGCAAAAAAATATATATACAAAACACACACTAAATAATGTAAATGCGTACATAAAATTACCTAAATTTGTATAAAACTATATACAAAAATACACAAAAATTTTTTTAATTTGTTTGAAAAGAAATATACAAAATACACATAAAATTAGGTAAATTTGCATTGAAATACATATACAAAATACACATCAAATAATGTAAATTTGAATGAAAATATATAAACAAATACACTTAAAATAACGTAAATTTGTATAAAATATATATGTAAGATACACATTAAATAATGTATACGTGTATAAAAAATATATATACAAAAAACAAATAGAATAATGTAAAATCGTATCAAAATAAATACACAGAATATCAATAAAATAATGAAAATTTGTATAAAAATAAAGATGCAAAATTCCCAAAAATTATCGCATTTTTTATAAAAATATATTTACCAAATTACACATAAAATATTTAAATTTGTATTGAAATAAATATACAAAATGCATATACAGTAAGGTAAATTTGTATTGAAAGAGATATTCAAAAATACATATAAAACAATGTAAATTTGTTTCAAAATATATATACAAATACACATAAAATAAAGTAGATTTCTATAGAAATATATATACAAAATACATATGAAATTATGTAAATACGTATAAAAATATATAAACAAAATATATATCAAATAATGTAAATTCGTGTTAAAATAAATAAAAAAAATATCATGAAAAGAATGTGTATTTGTATGAAAATAGATAATAGATAATAAATTTGTATAAAATATATATGCAAGATACACATTAAATAATGTAAATATGTATAAAAAAGTATACACAAAAAACAAATAGAATAATGTAACATCGTATCAAAATAAATACACCGAATATTAATAAAATAATGTAAATTTGTATGAAAATAAAGATGCAAAATTCCCATAAAATAGCGCATTTCTTATAAAAATATATATACCAAAATACACATAAAATATTTAAATTTGCATTGAAATAAATATACAAAATGCACATACAATAAGGTAAATTTGTATTGAAAGAGATATGCAAAAATACATATAAAACAATGTAAATTTGTTTCAAAATATATATATGAATACAAATAAAAAAAACGTAGATTTCTATAAAAATATATATACAAAATATACATAAAATTAAGTAAATACGTATAAAAATATGTATTCAAAATACACATAAAATAATGTAATTTCGAATTAAGATAAATGTAAATTTGAATAAAAATATATAAACAAATACACTTAAAATAACGTAAATTTGTATAAAATATATATGCAAGATACACATTAAATAATGTAAATGTGTATAAAAAAATATATACAAAAAACAAATAGAATAATGTAAAATCGCATCAAAATAAATACACAGTATATCAATAAAATAATGTAAATTTGTATGAAAATAAAGATGCAAAATTCCCAAAAATTATCGCATTTTTTATAAAAATATATATACCAAAATACACATAAAACATTTAAATTTGTATTGAAATAAATATACAAAATGCATATACAGTAAGGTAAATTTGTATTAAAAGAGATATTCAAAAATACATATAAAACAATGTAAATTTGTTTCAAAATATATATACGAATACACATAAAATAAAGTAGATTTCTATATAAATATATATACAAAATACATATGAAATTATGTAAATACGTATAAAAATATATATACAAAATACATATCAAATAATGTAAATTCGTGTCAAAATAAATAAACAAAATAAAATGTATTTGTATGAAAATAGATAATAGATAATAAATTTGTATAAAATATATATGCAAGATACACATTAAATAATGTAAATATGTATAAAAAAGTATATACAAAAAACAAATAGAATAATGTAAAATCGTATCAAAATAAATACACCGAATATTAATAAAATAATGTAAATATGTATGAAAATAAAGATGCAAAATTCCCATAAAAATGCGCATTTCTTATAAAAATATATATACCAAAATACACATAAAATATTTAAATTTGTATTGAAATAAATATACAAAATGCACATACAATAAGGTAAATTTGTATTGAAAGAGATATGCAAAAATACATATAAAACAATGTAAATTTGTTTCAAAATATATATACGAATACAAATAAAAAAACGTAGATTTCTATAAAAATATATATACAAAATACACATAAAATTAAGTAAATACGTATTAAAAAATGTAAAGAAAATACACATAAAATAATGTAAATTCGAAACAAAATAAATAAACAAAATACCAATAAAAGAATGTGTATTTGTATAAATATAAATGTACAAAATACAGATACAAAATAAACAAAAAATAAGGTAAATTTGTAATGAAATATATGTACAAAATACACATAAAATAATGTAAATTTATATGAAAATATATATACAAATACACATAAAATACCATGAATTTGTATAAAATTATATATTCAAAATAAATATTAAATAATGTAAATGCGTTTAAAAATATATATACAAAGTACATAAAAAATAATGTAAATTCGTATCAATATAAATCAACAAAATACCAATAAAATAATATATATTTGAATGAAAATAGATTTGCAAAATACACATAACCTAACTAAAATTTGTATTGAAATATGTACAAAAATACATAAAAATAATTTGAGTTTGTATGAAAATAGATATTCAAAATAAACATAAAACTAGGTAAATTTCTTTTGAAATATATATACAAAATACCCATAAAATATTGTAAATTTGTGTCAAAATATATAAACAAATAGACATAAAATAACGTAAATTTGTATGAAAAATATATACAAAATACACATAGAATAATGTCAAATCGTATCAAAATGAATGAGCAGAATATCAATAAAATAAAGTAAATTTGTATGAAAATAAAGATGCAAAATACCCATAAAATAAATAGAAAAATACACAATGCGTTATTTTATCGCTATTTTGCATCTTAATTTTCATAAAAATTTTCATTATTTTATTAATATTTTCTGTATTTATTTTGATACGATTTTACATTATTTTGTTTGTGTTTTGTATATATTTTTTTGCAAATTTACATTATTTTATGTGCATTTTGTATATATATTTTATAGAAATTTGCGTTATTTGTATATGTTTATATATATTTATTCAAATTTACATTATTTTATTGCTATTTTGTTTTTGTTTTTGATACAAATTACATGATTATATGTATTTTGTAGATATTTTTATACATATTTACATTACTTAATGTGTATTTTTGTATATATTTTTAAACAAATCTACGTTTATTTTATGTGTGTTTTGTATATCTATTTTCATACAAATACACATTCTTTTCATGATATTTTGTTTATTTATTTTGACACGAATTAACATTATTTAATGTATTTTGTATATATATTTTATACGTATTTACATTATTTCAAGTGTATTTTGTATATATATTTCTATAGAAATCTGCGTTATTTTATGTGTATTCGTATATATATTTTGAAACAAATTTACATTGTTTTATGTGTATTTTGCATATTTTTTCAATACAAATTTACCTTATTGTATGTGCATTTTGTATACTAATTTTAATATAAATTTGATTATCCTATGTGTATTTTGTATATGTATTTTTATAAAATATGCTTTATTTTATGGGCATTTTGCATCTTTATTTTCATACAAATTTACATTATTTTATTGATATTCTGTGTATTTATATTGATATGATTTTACATTATTCTATGTGTATTTTGTATATATATTTTATATAAAATGTATTTGTTTTCATTTCATACAAATCTCCATTATTTTATGTGTTTTTTTGTACATGTATTTAAATACAAATTTAACTAGTTATATGTGTATTTTGTATATCTATTTTGTATGTATATTTTCATAGAAATTTACTCTATTTTATGAGTATTCGTATATATGTTTTGATACAAATTTACATTATTTATGTGTATTTTGCATATCTATTTCAATACAAATTTATTTTATTGTACATGCATTTTGTATATTTATTTTAATACAAATTTAACTATTTTATATGTATTTTTTATATAAATTTTTATGCAAATATGCGTTATTATATGGATATTTTGCATCTTTATTTTCATACAAATTTACATTATTTTATTGATATTCTCTTTATTTATTTTGATACGATTTAACATTATTCTATGTGTTTTTTGTATATATTTTTTTATACATATTTACATTATTTAATGTTCATTTTGTATATATTTTATCCAAATTTACATAATTTTATGTGTATTTGTTTATATATTTTCATACATATTTACATTATTTTATGTGTTTTTGTATATATATTTTTCTACGTATTTAAATTATTTTATGTGTATTTTGTTTATACATTTTCATAAAAAAATTACGTTATTTTATTGTGTGTATAAGTATATATTTTGATACAAATTTCTTACAAATTCATGTTATTTAATGTGTATTTGTATATATATTTTCATACAAATTTATATTATTTTATGTGTATTTTTTCATATATTTCATTACAAATTTACCTTATTTTATGTTTATTTTGTATATTTATTTCATTCAATTTTAAGTTATTTTATGTGTATATTTGTATTTGTATTTAGGTTATTTTATGTGTATTTTGTATATATATTTTCATCCAAAATTACATTATTTTACTGGTATTTCTTAATTTAACTCGATACTAATTTAGATTATTTCATAGGTATTTTGTATACATATTTTTATACTCATTTACATTATCTAATGTGTGTTTTGTATATATATTTTTATGCAAATTTATTTAATGTTCATTTTGTACATATATTTTTATAGAAATTTGCGTTATTTTATGTATATAGTTTTATATAAATTTACGTTATTTTATGTGCATTTTGTATATTTATATTTATACAAATACACATTCTTTTATTGGTATATTGTTTATTTACATTTATACGAATTTACATTATTTTATGTGTATTTTGTATACATTTTTTTATACGTATTTACTTAATTTTATGTGTATTTTGTATATGTATTTTTATAGAAATCTACGTTATTTTATGTGTATTCGTATATATATTTTGAAACAAATTTACATTATTTTATATGTATTTTGCATATCTCTTTCAATACAAATTTACCTTATTGTATGTGCATTTTGTATATTTATTTTCAAACAAGCTCAAATATTTTATGTGTAATTTGGTATCAATATTTTTATAAAATATGCGTTATTTTATAGGTATTTTGCATCTTAATTTTCATTTTATATGTACTTTGTATATATATTTTTATACGCTCTTACATTATTTAATATGAATGTATTTTTATAGAAATCTACGTTATTTTATGTGTATTCGTATATATATTTTGAAACAAATTTACATTATTTTATATGTATTTTGCATATCTATTTCAATACAAATTTACCTTATTGTATGTGCATTTTGTATATTTATTTTAAAACAAGTTCAAATATTTTATATGTATTTTGGTATCAATAATTTTATAAAATATGCGTTATTTTATAAGTATTTTGCATCTTAATTTTCATTTTATATGTACTTTGTATATATATTTTCATGCGCTCTTACATTATTTAATATTTATTTTGAATATATATTTTTATACAAATTCATGGTATTTTATGTGTATTTGTATATATATTTTCATATAAATTTACATTATTGTATGTGTATTTTGTACATATATTTTATTACAAATCTACCTTATTTTATGTTTATTTTGTATGTGTATTTTGTATATTTATATTTATCCAAATACACATTCTTTTATTGGTATTTTGTTTATTTATTTTAATTCGAATTTACATTATTTTATGTGTATTTTGTGTACATTTTTTTATACGTATTTACTTAATTTTATGTGTATTTTGTATATATATTTTATAGAAATCTACGTTTTTTATTTGTGTTCGTATATATATTTGAAACAAATTTACATTGTTTTATATGTATTTTTGCATATCTCTTTCAATATAAATTTACCTTATTGTATGTGCATTTTGTATATTTATTTCAATACAAATTTAAAATTTTATGTGTATTTTGGTATATATATTTTTATAAGAAATGCGCTATTTTATAGGAATTTTGCATCTTTATTTTCATACAAATTTACATTATTTTATTAATATTCGGTGTATTTATTTTGATACGATTTTACATTATTCTATTTGTTTTTTGTATATACTTTTTTATACATATTTACATTATTTAATGTGTATCTTGCATATATATTTTATACAAATTTATTATCTATTATGTATTTTCATACAAATACACATTCTTTTCATGATATTTTGTTTATTTATTTTGACACGAATTTACATTACTTGATATGTATTTTGTATATATATTTTTATACGTATTTACATAATTTCATATGTATATTGTATATATATTTATATAGAAATCTACTTTATTTTATGTGTATTCGTATATATATTTTGAAACAAATTTACATTGTTTTATATGTATTTTTGAATATCTCTTTTAATACAAATTTACCTTACTGTATATGCATTTTGTATATTTATTTCAATACAAATTTAAATATTTTATGTGTATTTTGGTATATATATTTTTATAAAAATGCGATAATTTTTGGGAATTTTGAATCTTTATTTTCATACAAATTTACATTATTTTATTGATATTCTGTGTATTTATTTTGATACGATTTTACATTATTCTATTTGTTTTTTGTGTATATTTTTTTTATACACATTTACATTATTTAATGTGTATCTTGCATATATATTTTATACAAATTTACGTTACTTTAAGTGTATTTGTTTATATATTTTCATTCAAATTTACATTTATTTTAATTCGAAATTACATTATTTTATGTGTATTTTGTATACATTTTTTTATACGTATTTACTTAATTTTATGTGTATTTTGTACATATATTTTTATAGAAATCTACGTTATTTTATTTGTATTCGTATATATATTTTGAAACAAATTTACATTGTTTTATATGTATTTTTGCATATCTCTTTCAATACAAGTTTACCTTATTGTATGTGCATTTTGTATATTTATTTCAATACAAATTTAAATATCTTATGTGTATTTTGGTATATATATTTTTATAAGAAATGCGCTATTTGATGGGAATTTTGCATCTTTATTTTCATACAAATTTACATTATTTTATTAATATTCGGTGTATTTATTTTGATACGATTTCACATTATTCTATTTGTTTTTTGTATATATTTTTTTTATACATATTTACATTATTTAATGTGTATCTTGCATATATATTTCATACAAATTTATTATCTATTATCTATTTTCATACAAATACACATTCTTTTCATGATATTTTGTTTATTTATTTTGACACGAATTTACCTAGATATGTATTTTGTATATATATTTTTATACGTATTTACATAATTTCATGCGTATTTTGTATATACATTTCTATAGAAATCTACGTTATTTTTTGTGTATTCGTATATATATTTTGAAACAAATTTACATTGTTTTATATGTATTTTTGCATATCTCTTTCAATACATATTTACCTTACTGTATATGCATTTTATATATTTATTTCAATACAAATTTAAATATTGTATGTGTATTTTGGTATATATATTTTTATAAAAAATGCGTTATTTTATTGTAATTTTGCATCTTTCTTTTCATACAAATTTACATTATTTTATTGATATTCTGTGTATTTATATTGATAGGCTTTTACATTATTTTATTTCTTTTTTGTATATATTTTTTTATACACATTTGCATTATTTAATGTGTATCTTGCATATATATTTTATACAAATTTACGTTATTTTAAGTGTATTTCTTTATATATTTTCATTCAAATTTACATTATTCTATGTGTATTTTGTATATGTATTTCAATACAAATTTACCTAATTTTATGTGTATTTTGTATATATCTTTTCATACAAATTTTAAATATTTTTGTGTATTTTTGAATATAGTTTTATACAAATTTAGGTTATTTTATATACGCATTTACATTATTTAATGTGTGCTTTGTATATATATTTTCATGCAGATTTACTTTATTTTATGTGCATTTTTGTACATATATTTTTTTAGAAATTTGCGTTAATTTATGTGTATTTGTATAAGTTTTCTCATACAAATTTACATTATTTTATTGCTATTTTGTTGATTTATTTTGATACGAATGAAAATAGATATACAAAATATACATAAAATAAACTAAATTTGTATTGAAATATATATACAAAATACATATTTACATTAAATAATGTAAATATGTATAAAAAAATATATACAAAACACAAATAGAATAATGTAAAATCGTATCAAAATAAATACACAGAATATTAATAAAACAATGTAAATTTGTATGAAAATAAAGATGCAAAATACCCATTAAATAACGCATTTTTTTTAAATATAAATACCAAAATACACATGAAAAAATTAATTTGTATTAAAATAAATACCCATTAAATAACGCATTTTTTTAAATATAAATACCAAAATACACATGAAAAAATTAATTTGTATTAAAATAAATATACAAAATACACATACAATAAGGTAAATCTGTATTGAAATAGATATGCAAAATACATATAAAACAATGTAAATTTGTTTCAAAATATATATACGAATACACATAAAATAACGTAGATTTGTATAAAAATATATATACAAAATACACATAAAATGAAGTAAATACGTATAAGAAAATGTATACAAAATACACATAAAATAATGTAAATTCGTATCAAAATAAATAAACAAAATACCAATAAAAGAAAGTGTATCTGTATAAATATAAATATACAAAAAACACATAAAATAACGTAAATTTGTATAAAACTATACAAAAAAACACAGAAGTAATTAAATTCGTATGAAAATAGATATACAAAATACAGATAAAATAAACTAAATTTGAATTGAAATGTATATACAAAATACAATATTTTATGTGTATATTTGTATTTGTATTTAGGTTATTTTATGTGTATTTTGTTTATATATTTTCATCCAAAATTACATTATTTTATTGGTATTTTCTTAATTTAATTCGATACGAATTTAGATTATTTCATAGGTATTTTATATACATATTTTTATACTCATTTACATTATCTAATGTGTGTTTTGTATATATATTTTTATGCAAACTTATTTTATGTTAATTTTTGTACATAAATTTTTATAGAAATTTGCGTTATTATATGTATATAGTTTTATATAAATTTACGTTATTTTATGTGCATTTTGTATATTTATATTTATACAAATACACATTCTTTTATTGGTATATTGTTTATTTACATTTATACGAATTTACATTATTTTATGTGTATTTTGTATACATTTTTTTATACGTATTTACTTAATTTTATGTGTATTTTGTATATGTATTTTTATACAAATCTACGTAATTTTATGTGTATTCGTATATATATTTTGAAACAAATTTACATTGTTTTATATGTATTTTGCATATCTATATCAATACAGATTTACCTTATTGTAAGTGCATTTTGTATATTTATTTTAATACAAATTCAAATATTTTATGTGTATATTGGTATCAATAATTTAAAAAAAAATGCGTTATTTTATAGGTATTTTGCATCTTTATTTTCATACAAATTTACATTATTTTATTAATATTCTGTGTATATATTTTGATACGATTTTACATATAATCATGTAATTCGTATCAAACTAAATAAACAAAATATCAATAAAATAAAGTAAATTTGTATGAGAAAACATATACAAATACATATAAAATAACGCTAATTTCTATAAAAATATATGTCCAAAAATGAACGTAAAATACAGAAACATTGTATAAATATATATATATATATATATATATATATATATATATATATATATATATATATATATATATATATATATATATATATATATATATATATATATATATATATATATATATATATATATATATATATATATATATATATATATATAATGTAAATATATAATGTAAATGCTTACATAAAATAACCTAAATTTGTATAAAACTATATACAAAAATACACAAAAATAATTTAAATTTGTATAAATATAAATATACAAAATGCACATAAAATAACGTAAATTTATATTAAAACTATACACATAAAATAACGCAAATTTCTATAAAAATATATGTACAAAAATGAACATAAAATAAATTTGCATAAAAATATATATACAAAACACACTTTAGATAATGTAAATGAGTATAAAAATATGTATACAAAATACCTATGAAATAATCTAAATTCGTATCGAATTAAATTATGAAAATACCAATAAAATAATGTAATTTTGGATGAAAATATATATACAAAATACACATAAAATAACCTAAATACAAATACAATTATACACATAAAATAATTTAAAATTTAATGAAATAAATATACAAAATAAACATAAAATAAGGTAACCTAAAGATAACCTAAGATAACCTAAATACAAATACAAAAATACACATTAAGTAATTTAAAAATGAATGAAATAAATATACAAAATAAACATTAAATAAGGTAAATTTGTAATAATATATATGTAAGAATACATAAAATAATATAAATTTGTATGAAAATATATATACAAATACACATAAAATAACATGAATTTGTATAAAATTTGTTTCAAAATATATACGAAAACACACAATAAAATAACGTAATTTTTTATGAAAATGTATATATAAAATACACATAAAATAATTTAAATACGTAGAAAAATACATATACAAAATACACATAAAATATATAAAAAAAATACACATTAAATAATGTAAATACGTATAAAAAAATATACAAAATACAGAAATAATCATGTAATTCGTATCAAAATAAATAGACAAAATACCAATAAAATAATGTAAATTTCTATAAGAAAACATATACAAAATACACATAATTAACGCAAATATCAATAAAAATATATATAATATAATATATTTTTATACATATTTAAAATATTTAATGTATATTTTGTATATATATTTTATCCAAATTTACGTTATTTTATATGTATTTGTTTATATATTTTCATACAAATTTACATTATTTTATGTGAGTTTTGTATATGTATTTCAATACAAATTTGCCTAACTTTATGTGTATTTTGCATATCTATTTTCAAACAAATTTAAATTATTTTTGTGTATTTTTGTATATATTTTTATACAAATTTTAGTTATTTTATTTATTTTTTGTATATATATTTTCCTACAAATATACATTCTTTTATTGGAATTTTGTGTATTTAATTTTTTACGAATTTACATTATTTTATGTGTATTTTGTATATATATTTTTCTACGTATTTAAATTATTTTATGTGTATTATATATATACATTTTCATAAAAATTTACGTTATTTTATTGTGTGTATTCGTATATATTTTGAAACAAATTTTATACAAATTTATGTTATTTTATGTGTATTTGTATATATATTTTCATACAAATTTATATTATTTCATGTGTATTCTTACATATATTTTATTACAAATTTACCTTCTTTTATGTTTATTTTGTATATTTATTTCATTCAATTTTAAATTATTTAATGTGTATATTTGTATTTGTATTTAGGTTATTTTATGTGTGTTTTCTATATATATTTTCATCCAAAATTACATTATTTTATTGTTATTTTCTTAATTTAACTCGATACGAATTTAGATTATTTCATAGGTATTTTGTATACATATTCTTATACTCATTTACATTATTTAATGTATATTTTGTACATATATTTTATGGAAATTTACGTTATCTTATGTGTATTTGTTTATATAGTTTCATACAAATTTACATTATTTTATGTGTATTTTGTATATGTATTTCAATAAAAAATTGCCTAATTTCATGTGTATTTTGCTTATCTATTTTCAAACAAATTTAAATTATTTTTGTGTATTTTTGTATATATCTTTATACAAATTTTTGTTATTTTATTTGTATTTTGTATATATATTTTCCTACAAATATACCTTCTTTTAGAGGATATTTTGTTTATTTATTTTGATACGAATTTACATTATTTTATGTGTATTTTGTATATATATTTTTCTATGTATTTACATTATTCAATGTGTATTTTGTATATATATTTTCATATATGTACATATAAAATAATACAAATTTAATTATTCTATGTGTATTTTTGTATATGTATTTTCATAAAAAAATGCTTTATTTTATGAGTATTTTGCATCTTTATTTTCATACAAATTTACATTATTTTATTGATATTGTGTATTTATTTTGATACGATATTTCATTATTCTATGTATATTTTGTATATATATTTCATACAAATGAACGTTATTTTATGTGAATTTGTTTTCATTTCATACAAATTTACATTATTTTATGTGTATTTTGTATATGTATTTAAATGCAAATTTAACTAATTATATGTGTATTATGTATATCTATTTTCATACAAATCTAAATTAATTTTGTGTATTTTAGTATATATTTTTATTCAAATTTTCGTAATTTTATGTGTATTTTGTATATTTATTTTCCTACAAATATACGTTCTTTTATCGGAATTTTGTTTATTTATTTTTATAAAATTATATATACCAAAATAAACATAAAATATTTGAATTTGTATTAAAATAAATATACAAAATGCACATACAATAAGGTAAATTTGTATTGAAATAGATATGCAAAATACATATAAAACAATGTAAATTTGTTTCAAAATATATATACGAATACACATAAAATAACGTAGAATTCTATAAATATATATATACAAAATACAAATAAAATTAAGTAAATACGAATCAAAAATGTATACAAAATACACATAAAATAATGTAAATTCGTATAAATATAAATAAACAAAATACCAATAAGAGAATATGTATTTGTATAAATATAAATATACAAAATGCACATAAAATAACGTAAATTTGTATAAAATTATATACAAAAATACACAGAAGTATTTAAATTTGTATGAAAATAGATATACAAAATACACACAAAATAAGCTAAATTTGAATTGAAATATATATACAAAATACATAAAATAAAGTAAATTCGTTTCAAAATATTTTTAACAAATATACATATAATAACGTAAATTTGTAAAAAATATATATAAACAAAATACACATTAAGTAATGTAAATACGTATAAAAAATATTTACAAAATACACAAATAATCAAGTCATTCGTATCAAAATAAATAAACAAAAACTAATTAAATAATGTAAATTTGTATGAGGAAACATATACAAAATACACATAAAATAACGTTTTAAGTTTCTATAAAAATATATGTACAAAAATGCACATAAAAATTTACATTATTTTATATGTATTTTGTACATGTATTTAAAGACAAATTTAACTAATTATATGTGTATTTTGTATATCTATTTTCAAACAAATTGATTTTTTTTTGTATAAATTTTTATACAAATTTTCGCTATTTTATGTATATTTTGTATATTTATTTTCCTACAGTTATACGTTCTTTCATCGGAATTTTGTTTATTTATTTTGATACGAATTTACTTTATTTTAGGTGTATTTGGTATATATATTTTTTACTATTTACATAAGTTTAAGTGTATTTTGTATGTATATTTTCATAGAAATTTACTCTGTTTTATGTGTATTCGTATATATATTTTGATACAAATTTACATTGTTGATTGTGTATTTTACATATCTATTTCAATACAAATTTACTTTATTGTATATTTATTTCAATATAAATTTAATTATTTCATGTGTATTTTTGTATATATATTTTTATGCAAATATCCGTTATTATATGGGTATTTTGCATCTTTATTTTCATACAACTTTACATTATTTAATTGATATTCTCTTTATTTATTTTGATACGATTTAACATTATTCTATGTGTATTTTGTATATATATTTTTATACATATTTACATTATTTAATGTATATTTTGTATATATATTTTATTCAAATTTACGTTATTTTATGTGTATCTGTTTATATATTTTCATACAAATTTACATAGTTTTATACAAATTTACGTTATTTTATGTGTATTTTGTATATGTATTTTCATACAAATACACATTCTTTTATTGATATTTTGTTTATTTATTTTGACACGAATTTACATTATTTAATGTCTATTTTGTATATATATTTTTATACGTATTTACAGCATCTCAAGTGCATTTTGTAAATATATTTCTATAGAAATCTACGTTATTTTATGTGTATTCGTATATATATTTTGAAACAAATTTACATTGTCTTATGTGTATTTTGCATATTTAAAAAAAAAATAATTACCTTATTGTATGTGCATTTTGTATATTACTTTTAAAACAAATTTAATTATTGAATGTGTATTTTTGTATATATATTTTTTATAAAAATATGCTTAATTTTATGGGTATTTTGCACCTTTATTTTCATACAAATTTACGTTATTTTATTGATATTCTGTGTATTTATTTTGATACGATTTTACATTATTCTATGTGTATTTTTTATATATATTTAATACAAATGTACGTTATTTTATGTGTATTTGTTTTAATTTCTTACAAATTTACATTATTTTATGTGTATTTTGTACATGTATTTAAAGACAAATTTAACTAATTATATGTGTATTTTGAATATATATTTTCATACAAATTTAAATTATTTTTGTTTATTTTTGTATATATTTTCATACAAATTCTCGTTATTTTATGTGTATTTTGTATATTTATTTTTCTACAAATATA
This sequence comes from Eriocheir sinensis, assembly GCF_024679095.1. Classification (NCBI taxonomy): domain Eukaryota; kingdom Metazoa; phylum Arthropoda; class Malacostraca; order Decapoda; family Varunidae; genus Eriocheir; species Eriocheir sinensis. Next base: position 413,527 of record NW_026111522.1, read on the forward strand.
CGTTCTTTTATCTGAATTTTGTTTATTGAGTTTGATACGAGTTTACCTAATTTTGTATATCTATTTTCATACAAATTTAATTACTTCTGTTTATTTTTGTATATAGTTTTATATAAATTTACGTTATTTTATGTGTATTTTGTATATTTATATTTATACAAATACACATTCTTTTATTGGTATTTTGTTTATTTTTTATACGAATTTACATTATTTTATGTGTATTTTGTATACATTTTTTTATACGTATTTACTTCATTTTATGTGTATTTTTTATAGAAATCTACGTTATTTTATGTGTATTCGTATACATATTTTAAAAGAAATTTACATTGTCTTATATGTATTTTGCATATCTATTTCAATACAAATTTACCTCATTGTATGTGTTTTTTATATATTTATTTTAATACAAATTTAATTTTTTTATGTGTATTTTGGTATATATATTTTTATAAATAAAAAAAATGCGTTATTTTATGGGTATTTTGCTTCTTTATTTTCATACAAATTTACATTATTTTATTAATATTCTGTGTATTTATTTTGATACGATTTTACATTATTCTATTTGTGTTTTGTACATATTTTTTTTTACAAATTTACGTTATTTTAAGTGTATTTGTTTATGTATTTTCATTCTAATTTACATTATTTTATATGTATTTTGTGTATGTATTTCAATACAAATTTACCTAATTTTATGTTTATTTTGTATATTTATTTTCATACAAATTTAAAATATTTTTGTGTATTTTTGTATATAGTTTGATACAAATTTAGGTTATTTTATGTGTATTTTGTATATCTATTTTCATACAAATACACATTATTTTATTGATATTTTGTTTATTTATTTTGACGCGAATCTACATTATTTAATGTGTATTTTTATATATATTTTTATACGTATTTACATCATTTCATGTGTATTTTGTATAGTTTTAAACAAATTTATATTATTTAATGTGTATTTTGTATATATATATTTATACAAATGCACATTCTTTTATTGGTATGTTGTTTATTTATTTTGATACTAATTTACATTATTTTATGTGTATTTTGTATACATTTTTTATACGTATTTACTTAATTTCATGTGTATTTTGTATATATATTTTTATAGAAATCTACCTTATTTCATGTGTATTCGTATATATATTTTGAAACAAATTTACATTGTTTATATGTATTTTGCATATCTATTTTTGTGTATTCTGTATTTATTTTTGTTATACATAGAATAATGTAAAATCGTATCAAAATAAGTACACAGAGTATCAATAAAATAATTTAAATTTGTATGAAAATAAAGATGCAAAATACCCATAAGATAAACCATATTTTTTTAAAATACATATACAAAAATATACATAGAATAATTAAATTTGTATTAAAATTAATATACAAAATGCACACATACAATAAGGTAAATTTGTATTGAAAAAAAAAACACAAAATACAAATAAAACAGTGTAAATTTGTTTCCAAATATATATACGAATACACATAAAATAACGTAGATTTCTATAGAAATATGTATACAAAATACACATAAATTATGTAAATACGTATAAAAATATATATATAAAATACATATTAAGTAATGTAAATTCGTGTCAAAATAAATAAACAAAATATCATGAAAAGAATGTGTATTTGTATGAAAATAAATAATAGATAATAAATTTGTATGAAATATATATGCAAGATACACATTAAATAATGTAAATATGTATAAAAAAATATATATATACAAAAAACAAATAGAATAATGTAAAATCGTATCAAAATAAATATACCGAATAATAATAAATAATGTAAATTTGTATGAAAATAAAGATGCAAAATTCCCATCAAATAGCGCATTTCTTATAAAAATATATATACCAAAATACACATAAAATATTTAAATTTGTATTGAAATAAATATACAAAATGCACATACAATAAGGTAAACTTCTATTGAAAGAGATATGCAAAAATACATATAAAACAATGTAAATTTGTTTCAAAATATATATACGAATACACATAAAAAAAACGTAGATTTCTATAAAAAAATATGTACAAAATACACATAAAATTAAGTAAAAACGTATAAAAAATGTATACAAAATACACATAAAATAATGTAAATTCGAATTAAAATAAATAAACAAAATACCAATAAAAGAATGTGTATTTGGATAAATATAAATATACTAAATACACATACAAAATAAACATAAAATAAGGTAGATTTGTAATAAAATATATGTACAAAATACACATAAAATAATGTAAATTTATATGAAAATATATATACAAATACACATAAAATACCATGAATTTGTATAAAAATATATATTCAAAATATATATTAAATAATGTAAAAGCGTATAAAAATATATATACAAAGTACATATAAAATGAAAATTAAGATGCAAAATACCTATAAAATAACGCTTTTTTTTAAAATTATTGATACCAAAATACATATAAAATATTTGAACTTGTATTAAAATAAATATACAAAATGCACATACAATAAGGTAAATTTGTATTGAAATAGATATGCAAAATACATATAAAATAATGTAAATTTGTTTCAAAATATATATATACGAATATACATAAAATAACGTAGATTTCTATAAAAATACATATACAAAATACACATAAAATTAAGTAAATACGTATAAAAAATGTATACAAAATACACATAAAATATTGTAAATTCGTATAAATGTAAATAAACAATATACCAATAAAAGAATGTGTATTTGTATAAATATAAATATACAAAATCACATAAAATAACGTAAATTTATATAAAACTATATACATAAAATAACGCAAATTTCTATAAAAATATATGTACAAAAATAAACATTAAATAAATTTGCATAAAAATATATATACAAAACACACATTAGATAATGTAAATGACTATAAAAATATGTATACAAAATACCTATGAAATAATCTAAATTCGTATCGAATTAAATTAAGAAATACCAATAAAATAATGTAATTTTGGATGAAAATATATATACAAAATACATATAAAATAACCTAAATACAAATACAAATATACGCATAAAATAATTTAAAATTGAATGTAATAAATATACAAAATAAACATAAAATAAGGTAAATTTGTAATGAAATATATGAAAAAATACACATAAAATAATATAAATTTGTATGAAAATATATATACAAATACACATTAAATAACATGAATTTGTATAAAATTTGTATCAAAATATATACTTATACACACAATAAAATAACGTAATTTTTTTATGAAAATGTATATACAAAATACACATAAAATAATTTAAATACGTAGAAAAATATATATATAAAAAACACATAAAATAATGTAAATATGTATGAAAATATATAAACAAATACACATAAAATAATGCAAATTAGGATAAAATATATATACAAAATGAACATTAAATAATGTAAATATGTCAAAAAATATATATATACAAAAAACACATAGAATAATGTTAAATCGTATCAAAATAAATAAAGAGAATATCAATAAAATAATGTAAATTTGTATGAAAATAAAGATGCAAAATATCCATATAATAACGCATATTTGCATAAAAATATATATACAAAAATACATATAAAATAATTAAATTTGTATTAAAATAAATATACAAAATGCACGTACAAAAAAGTAAATTTGTATTGAAGTAGATATGCAAAATACACATTAATAATGTAAATTTGTATCAAAATATATATACGAATACTCATAAAATAGAGTAAATTTCTATGAAAATATACATACAAAATAGATATACAAAATATACATATAACTAGTTAAATTTGTATTTAAATACTTGTAAAAAAACACATAAAATAATGTAGATTTGTATGAAATGAAAAAATACATTTTATATAAAATATATATACAAAATACACATAGAATAATATAAAATCATATCAAAATAAATACACAGAATATCAATAAAATAATGTAAATTTGTATGAAAATAAAGATAAAAAATACCCATAAAATAAAGCATATTTTTATAAAAATACATATCCAAAATACACATAGATTAATCAAATTTGTATTAAAATTAATCTACAAAATGCACATACAATAAGGTAAATTTGTATTGAAAAAATATGCAAAATAGACATAAAACAATGTAAATTTGTTTCAAAATATATATACGAATACACATAAAATAACGCAGATTTCTAAAGAAATATATATACAAAATACTCTTGAAATATTGCAAATACGTATAAAAATATATATACAAAATACTCATTAAATAATGTTAATTCGTGTCAAAATAAATAAAAAAATATCATGAAAAGAATGTGTATTTGTATGAAAATAGATATACAAAATACACGTAAAATAAGCTAAATTTGTATAAAACTATAAACAAAAATACACAAAAATAATTTAAGCTTGTATGAAAATAAATATTCAAAAAACATATAAAATTAGGTAAATTTGTGTTGAAATACATATACAAATTACACATAAATTAATGTAAATTTGAATGAAAATATATAAACATATAGACTTAAAATAACGTAAATTTGTATCAAATATATACAAAAAACACATTAAATAATGTAAATATGTATAAAAAAATATATACAAAACACAAATAAAATAATGTAAAAACGTATCAAAATAAATACAGAAAATATTAATAAAATAATGTAAATTTCTATGAAAATTAAGATGCAAAATACCCATAAAATAACGCATTTTTTATAAAAATATATATACGAAAAAACATTAAATATTTGATTTTTTATTAAAATAAATAGATATACAAAATACACATAAAATAAGCTAAATTTAAATTGAAATATATATACAAAATACATAAAATAATGTAAATTTGTTTCAAAATACTTATACAAATACACATATAATAACGTAAATTTGTATAAAAATATATAAACAAAATACACATTAAATAATGTAAATACGTATAAAAAAAATGTAGAAAATACACAAATAATCATGTAATTCGTATCAAAATAAATAGACAAAATACCAATAAAATAATGTAAATTTCTATGAGAAAACATATACAAAATACACATAAATAACGCATATATCAATAAAAATATATATAATATAATATATTTTTATACATATATAAAATATTTAATGTATATTTTGTATATATATTTTATCCAAATTTACGTTATTTTATATGTATTTGTTTATATATTTTCATACAAATTTACATTATTTTATGTGAGTTTTGTATATGTATTTCAATACAAATTTGCCTAACTTTATGTGTATTTTGCATATCTATTTTCAAACAAATTTAAATTATTTTTGAGTATTTTTGTATATATTTTTATACAAATTTTAGTTATTTTATTTGTTTTTTGTATAAATATTTTCCTACAAATATACATTCTTTTATTGGAATTTTGTGTATTTATTTTTTTACGAATTTACATTATTTTATGTGTATTTTGTATATATATTTTTCTACGTATTTAAATTATTTTATGTATATTTTATATATACATTTTCATAAAAATTTACGTTATTTTATTGTGTGTATTCGTATATATTTTGAAACAAATTTTACAAATTCATGTTATTTTATGTGTATTTGTATATATATTTTCATACAAATTTATATTATTTTATGTGTATTCTTACATATATTTCATTACAAATTTACCTTATTTTATGTTTATTTTGTATATTTATTTCATTTAATTTTTAATTATTTAATGTGTATATTTGTATTTGTATTTAGGTTATTTTATGTGTTTTCTATATATATTTTCATCCAAAATTACATTATTTTATTGTTATTTTCTTAATTTAACTCGATACGAATTTAGATTATTTCATAGGTATTTAGTATACATATTTTTATACTCATTTACATTATCTAATGTGTGTTTAGTATATATTTTTTTATGCAATCTAATTTTATGTGCATTTTTGTACATATATTTTTATAGAAACTTAAAACGTTATTTTATGTGTATTTTCTATATGTTTTCTCATACAAATTTACATTATTTAATTAGTTTTTTGTTTATTTATTTTGATACGAATGACTTGATTATTTGTGTATTTTGTAAATATTTTTTTATACGTATTTACATTCCTTAATGTGTATTTTGTTTATATATTTTTTTACAAATTTAAGTTATTATATGTGTATTTGTTAAAAATATTTTGAAACGAATTTACTTTATTTTATGTATTTTGTATATATATTTCAATTCAAATTTAGCTTATTTTGTGTGTATTTTGTATATCTATTTTCATACAAATTTAATTACTTCTGTGCATTTTTGTATATAGTTTTATACAAATTTACGTTATTTTATGTGCATTTTGTATATTTATATTTATACAAATACACACTCTCTTATTGGTATTTTGTTTATTTATATTTATACGAATTTACATTATTTTATGTGTATTTTGTATACATTGTTGATTCGTATTTACTTAATTTTATTTGTATTTTGTATATATATATTTATAGAAATCTACGTTATTTTATGTGTATTCGTATATATATTTTGAAACAAATTTACATTGTTTTATATGTATTTTGCATATCCATTTCAATACAAATTTACCTTATTGTATTTGCATTTTGTATATTTATTTTAATACAAATTCAAATATTTTATGTGTATTTTGGTATATATAATTTTATAAAAAATGCGTTATTTTATAGGTATTTTGCATCTTAGTTTTCATACAAATGTACATTATTTTATTAATATTCTGTGTATATATTTTGATACGATTTTATATTATACTATTTGTGTTTTGTATATATTTTTTTATACATATTTTCATTATTTAAAGTGTATTTTTTATATATATTTTATACAAATTAACGTTATTTTAAGTGTATTTGTTTATATAATTTCATTCAAATTTACATTATTTTAAGTGTATTTTTTATATGTATTTAAATACAAATTTAACTAATTTTATGTGTATTTTGTATATTTATTTTCATTCAAATTTAAATTATTTATGTGTTTTTTTGTATAAACATATAGAGTAAATTTCTATGATAATATATATTCAAAATACATATAAAATTATGTAATAAGTATAAAAATATATATATCAAATACACCTAAAAAAAATAAAATTCGTATCAAAATAAATAAACAAAATTCCGATAAAAGAACGTATATTTGTAGGAAAATAAATATACAAAATACACATAAAATTACGAAAATTTGAATAAAAATATATACAAAAAAACAAAAAAATAAATTTCAATTTGTATGAAAATAGATATACAAAATACACATATAATTAGTTAAATTTGTATTTAAATACATGTACAAAATACACATAAAATAATGTAAATTTGTATGAAATGAAAACAAATTCACATAAAATAACGGACATTTGTATAAAATAGATATACAAAATATACATAGAATAATGTAAAATCGTATCAAAATAAATACACAGAATATCAATAAAATAATGTAATTTTGTATGAAAATAAAGATGCAAAATACCCATAAAATAAAGCATATTTTTTTAAAAATACATATACAAAAATACACATAGAATAATTAAATGTTTTAAAATTAATATACAAAATGCACGTACAATAAGGTAAATTTGTATTGAAAAATATACAAAATGCACATAAAAGTGTAAATTTGTTTAAAAATCTATATACGAATACACATAAAATAACGTAGATTTCTATAGAAATATATATACAAAATACACATGAAATGATGTAAATACGTATAAAAATATATATATACAAAATACACATTAAATAATTTAAATTCTCGTCAAAATAAATAAACAAAATATCAATAAAAGAATGTGTATTTGTATATATGAAAATAAATATACAAAATACACATAAAATTAGGTAAATTTGTATTGAAATACATATACAAAATACACATAAAATAATGGAAATTTGAATGAAAATATATAAACATATACACTTAAAATAACGTAAATTTGTATCAAATATATATACAAAATACACATTAAATAATGTAAATATGTATAAAAAAATATATACAAAACACAAATAGAATAATGTAAAATCGTATCAACAATAAATACACAGAATATTAATAAAATAATGTAAATTTGTATGAAAATAAAGATGCAAAATAGCCATAAAATAACGCATTTTTTATAAAAATATATATACCAAAATACACATAAAATATTAAAATTTGTATTAAAATAAATATAAAAAATGCACATACTATAAGGTAAATTTGTATTGAAATAGATATGCAAAATACATATAAAACAATGTAAATTTGTTTCAAAATATATATACGAATACACAAAATAACGTAGATTTCTATAAAAATATATACAAAATACACATAAAATGAAGTAAATACGTATAAAAAAATGAATACAAAATATACATAAGAATCGTATCCAAATAAATAAAATACCAGTAAAAGAATGTGGTTTTGTATAAATATAAATATACAAAATACATTTGTATAAAACTATATACAAAAATACACAGAAGTAATTAAATTTGTATGAAAATATATATACAAAATACAGCTAAAATAAGCTAAATTTGAATTGAAATGTACATACAAAATACATAAAATTATGTAAATCTGTATCAAAATATTTATACAAATACATATAATAACGTAGATTTGTTTAAAAATATATAAAAAAATACATATTAAGTAGCGTAAATACGTATAAAAAATATGTACAAAATACACATATAATCATGTAATTCGTATCAAAATAAATAAACAAAATAGCAATAAAAAAATGTAAATTTGTATGAGAAAATATATACAAATAACGCAAATTTCTATAAAAATATATGTACAAAAATGCACATAAAATAAAGTAAATTTGCAAAAAAATATATATACAAAACACACACTAAATAATGTAAATGCGTACATAAAATAACCTAAATTTGTATAAAACTATATACAAAAATACACAAAAATAATTTAAATTTGTTTGAAAAGAAATATACAAAATACACATAAAATTAGGTAAATTTGTATTGAAATACATATACAAAATACACATCAAATAATGTAAATTTGAATGAAAATATATAAACAAATACACTTTAAATAACGTAAATTTGTATAAAATATATATGCAAGATACACATTAAATAATGTAAATGTGTATAAAAAAATATATACAAAAAACAAATAGAATAATGTAAAATCGTATCAAAATAAATACACAGAATATCAATAAAATAATGTAAATTTGTATGAAAATAAAGATTTTTATAGAAATATATATACCAAAATACACATAAAATATTTAAATTTGTATTGAAATAAATATACAAAATGCATATACAGTAAGGTAAATTTGTATTAGAAGAGATATTCAAAAATACATATAAAACAATGTAAATTTGTTTCAATATATATATACGAATACACATAAAATAAAGTAGATTTCTATAGAAATATATATACAAAATACATATGAAATTATGTAAATACGTAAAATATATATACAAAATACATATCAAATAATGTAAATTCGTGTCAAAATAATTAAACAAAATATCATGAAAAGAATGTGTATTTGTATGAAAATAGATAATAGATAATAAATTTGTAAAAAAAATATATATGCAAGATACACATTAAATAATGTAAATATGTATAAAAAAGTATATACAAAAAACAAATAGAATAATGTAAAATCGTATCAAAATAAATACACCGAATATTAATAAAATAATGTAAATTTGTATGAAAATAAAGAAGCAAAATTCCCATAAAATATCGCATTTCTTATAAAAATATATATACCAAAATACACATAAAATATTTAAATTTGTATTGAAATAAATATACAAAATGCACATACAATAAGGTAAATTTGTATTGAAAGAGATATGCAAAAATACATATAAAACAATGTAAATTTTTTTCAAAATATATATACGAATACAAATAAAAAAACGTAGATTTCTATAAAAATATATATACAAAATACATAAAATAATGTAAATTTGTATCAAAATACTTATACAAATACACATATAATAACGTAAATTTGTATAAAAATATATAAACAAAATACACATTAAATAATGTAAATACGTATAAAAAATGTACAAAATACACAAATAACCATGTAATTCGTATCAAAATAAATAGACAAAATACCAATAAAATAATGTAAATTTCTATGAGAAAACATATACAAAATACACATAAATAACGCAAATATCAATAAAAATATATATAATATAATATATTTTTATACATATTTAAAATATTTAATGTATATTTTGTATATATATTTTATCCAAATTTACGTTATTTTATATGTATTTGTTTATATATTTTCATACAAATTTACATTATTTTATGTGAGTTTTGTATATGTATTTCAATACAAATTTGCCTAACTTTATGTGTATTTTGCATATCTATTTTCAAACAAATTTAAATTATTTTTTGTGTATATTTGTATATATTTTTATACAAATTTTAGTTATTTTATTTGTTTTTTGTATATATATTTTCCTACAAATATACATTCTTTTATTGGAATTTTGTGTATTTAATTTTTTACGAATTTACATTATTTTTGTGTTTTTTGTATATATATTTTTCTACGTATTTAAATTATTTTATGTGTATTTTATATATACATTTTCATAAAAATTTACGTTATTTTATTGTGTGTATTCGTATATATTTTGAAACAAATTTTTTACAAATTCATGTTATTTTATGTGTATTTGTATATATATTTTCATACAAATTTATATTATTTTATGTGTATGCTTACATATATTTTATTACAAATTTACCTTATTTTATGTTTATTTTGTATATTTATTTCATTTAATATAATCAAATTCAAATTTATTGTATATGCATTTTGTATATTAATTTTAATACAAATTTAATTATTCTATGTGTATTTCTATATGTATTTTTATAAAAATATGCTTTATTTTATGGGTATTTTGCATCTTTATTTTCATACAAATTTACGTTATTTTATTGATATTCAGCTCATTCATTTTGATACGATTTGACATTAATCTATGTGTCTTTTGTATATATTTTTCATACAAATTTACGTTATTTTATGTGTATTTGTTTATATATATTGACACAAATTTACAATATTTTATGGGTATTTTGTATATATATTTCAAAAGAAATTTACCTAGTTTTATGTGTATTTTGAATATCTATTTTCATACAAACTCAAATTATTTTTATATATTTTTGTATATATTTCAATACAAATTTTAGTTAGGTTATGTGTATTTTGTAAATCTATTTTCATTCAAATATATATTATTTTATTGGTATTTTGTTGATTTATATTGATACGAATTTACATTATTTTATATGTACCTTGTATATATATTTTTATACGCATTTACATTATTTAATATATATTTTGAATATATAATTTTATACAAATTCATGGTATTTTATGTGTATTTGTATATATATTTTCATATAAATTTACATTATTTTATGAGTATTTTGTACATATATTTCATTACAAATTTCCCTTATTTTATGTTTATTTTGTATGTGTATTTTGTACATTTATATTTGTAGAAATACACATTCTTTTATTGGTATTTTGTTTATTTAATTTGGTTTGAATTTATATTATTTTATGTGTATTTTGTTTACATTTTTTTAACGTATTTACTTAATTTTATGTGTATTTTGTATATATATTTTTTTTTTGAAATCTACGTTATTTTATGTGTATTCGTATATATATTTTGAAATAAATTTACATTGTTTTATATGTATTTTTGCATATCTCTTTCAATAAAAGTTTACCTTATTGTATGTGCATTTTGTATATTTATTTCAATACAAATTTAAATATTTTATGTGTATTTTGGTATATATATTTTTATAAGAAATGCGCTATTTGATGGGAATATTGCATCTTTATTTTCATACAGATTTACATTATTTTATTAATATTCGGTGTATTTATTTTGATTCGATTTTACATTATTCTATTTGTTTTTTGTATATATATTTTTTTATACATATTTACATTATTTAATGTGTATCTTGCATATATATTTGATACAAATTTATTATCTATTATTTATTTTCATACAAATACACATTCTTTTCATGATATTTTGTTTATTTATTTTGACACGAATTTACATTACTTAATATGTATTTTATATATACATTTTTATACGTATTTACATAATTTCATGTGTATTTTCTATATATATATCTATAAAAATCTACGTTATTTTATGTGTATTTGTATAAATATTTTGAAACAAATTTACATTGTTTTATATGTATTTTTGCATATCTCTTTCAGTAGAAGTTTACCTTATTGTATGTGCATTTTGTATATTTATTTCAATACAAATTTAAATATTTTATGTGTATTTTGGTATATATATTTTTATAAGAAATGCGCTATTTGATGGGAATTTTGCATCTTTATTTTCATACAAATTTACATTATTTTATTAATATTCGGTGTATTTATTTTGATACGATTTTACATTATTCTATTTGTTTTTTGTATATATATTTTTTTATACATATTTACATTATTTAATGTGCATCTTGCATATATATTTCATACAAATTTATTATCTATTATTTATTTTCATACAAATACACATTCTTTTCATGATATTTTGTTTATTTATTTTGACACGAATTTACATTACTTAATATGTATTTTATATATATATTTATATACGTATTTACATAATTTCATGTGTATTTTGTATATATATTTCTAAAGAAATCTACGTTATTTTATGTGTATTCGTATATATATTTTGAAACAAATTTACACTGTTTTATTTGTATTTTGCGTTTTTTTTTTCAATACAAATTAACCTTATTGTATGTGTGCATTTTGTATATTAATTTTAATACAAATTTAATTAATCTATGTGTATTTTTGTATATGTATTTTTAAAAAAAAATATGCTTTATCTTATGGGTATTTTGCATCTTTATTTTCATACAAATTTAAATTATTTTATTGACATTCTGTGTACTTATTTTGATACGATTTTACATTATTCTATGTATAACAAAAATAAATACAGAATACACAAAAATAGTTATGCAAAATACATATAAACAATGTAAATTTATTTTAAAATATATATACGAATACACATGAAATAAGGTAGATTTCAATAAAAATATATATACAAAATACACATAAAATTAAGTAAATACGTATAAAAAATGTATACAAAATACAAATAAAATAATGTAAATTAGTATCAAAATAAATAAACAAAATACCAATAAAAGAATGTGTATTTGTATAAAATATATATATATATATATATATATATATATATATATATATATATATATATATATATATATATATATATATATATATATATATATATATATATATACAAAATACACATTAAATAATATAAATTTGTTTAAAACTATACAAAATACACATGAAATGATGTAAATACGTATAAAAATATATATACAAAATACACATGAAATGATGTAAATACGTATAAAAATATATATACAAAATACACATTAAATAATGTAAATTCGCGTCAAAATAAATAAACAAAATATCAATAAAAGAATGTGTATTTGTATGAAAATAGATGTACAAAATACATATAAAATAACCTAAATTTGTATCAAACTATATACAAAAATACACAAATATATTTTAAATTTGTATGAAAATAAATATAGAAAATACACATAAAATTAGGTAAATTTGTATTGAAATACATACACAAAATACACATAAAATAATGTAAATTTGAATGAAAATACATAAAAAAATACACTTAAAATAACGTAAATTTGTATAAAAAAAAATGTGTACAAAACACAAATAGAATATGTAATGTAAAATCGTATCAAAATAAATACACAAAATATTAAAATAATGTAAATTTGTATGAAAATAAAGAAGCAAAATACCCATAAAATAACGTATTTTTTTTATTTATAAAAATATATATACCAAAATACACATCAAAAAATTAAATTTGTATTAAAATAAATATATAAAAAACACATACAATAAGGTAAGTTTGTATTTAAATAGATATGCAAAACACATATAAAACAATGTAAATTTGTTTCAAAATATATATACGAATACACATAAAATAACGTAGATTTCTATAAAAATATATATACAAAATACACATAAAATGAAGTAAATACGTATAAAAAAATGTATACAAAATACACATAAAATAATGTAAACTCGTATCAAAATAAATAAACAAAATACCAATAAAAGAATGTGTATCTGTATAAATATAAATATACAAAATACACATAAAATAACGTAAATTTATATAAAACTAAATACAAAAATACACAGAAGTAATTAAATTTGTATGAAAATATATACAAAATACACACAAAAGAAGCTAAATTTGAATTGAAAAATATATAAAAAATACATGAAATAAAGCAAATTTGTATCAAAATATTTATACAAATACACATATAATAACGTAAATTTGTATGAAAATATATAAACAAAAGACACATTAAATAATGTAAATACGTATAAAAAAAATATGTACAAAATACACATATAATCATGTAATTCGTATCAAAATAAATAAACAAAATACCAATAAAATAATATAAATTTGTATGAGTAAACGTGTATGTTGCATATTTTTTCAATACAAATTTACCTTATTATACACGCATTTTGTATATTAATTTTAATACAAATTTAATTATTCGATGTGTATTTTTGTATCTGTATTTTTATATACATATGCTTTATTTTTTGGGCATTTTGCATCTTTATTTTCATTCAAATTTACAATATTTTATTGATATTCTGCTCATTCATTTTGATACGAATTGACATTATTCTATGTGTATTTTGTATATATTTTTCATACAAATTTACGTTATTTTATGTGTATTTGTTAATATATTTTGACACAAATTTACGATATTTTATGGGTATTTTGTATATACATTTCAAAAGAAATTTACCTAGTTTTATGTGTATTTTGTATATCTATTTTCATACAAACTCAAATTATTTCTATGTATTTTTGTATATATTTTAATACAAATTTTAGTTATGTTATGTGTATTTTGTAAATTTATTTTCATTCAAATATATATTATTTTATTGGTGTTTTGTTGATTTATATTGATACGAATTTACATTATTTTATATGTACTTTGTATATATATTTTTATACGCTTTTACATTATTTAATATTTATTTTGAATATATATTTTTATACAAATTCATGGTATTTTATGTGTATTTGTATATATATTTTCATATAAATTTACATTATTTTATATGTATTTTGTACATATATTTTATTACAAATCTACCTTATTTTCTGTTTCTTTTGTATGTGTATTTTGTATATTTATATTTATCCAAATACACATTCTTTTATCGGTATTTTGTTTATTTATTTTAATTCGAATTTACATTATTTTATGTGTATTTTGTATACATTTTTTTATACGTATTTACTTAATTGTATATGTATTTTGTATATATATTTTTATAGAAATCTACGTTTTTTTATTTGTATTCGTATATATATTTTAAAACAAATTTACATTGTTTTATATGTATTTTTGCATATCTCTTTCAATACAAATTTACCTTATTGTATGTGCATTTTGTATATTTATTTCAATGCAAATTTAAGTATTTTATGTGTATTTTCGTTTATATATTTTTATAAGAAATGCGCTATTTTATGGGAATTTTGCATTTTTATTTTCATACAAATTTACATTATTTTATTAATATTCGGTGTATTTATTTTGATACGATGTTACATTATTCTATTTGTTTTTTGTATATACTTTTTTATACATATTTACATTATTTAATGTGTATCTTGCATATATATTTTATACAAATTTATTATCTATTATCTATTTTTATACAAATACACATTCTTTTCATGATATTTTGTTTATTTATTTTCACACGAATTTACATTATTTGATATGTATTTTGTATATATATTTTTATACGTATTTACATAATTTCATATGTATTTTGTATATATATTTCTATAGAAATCTACTTTATTTTATGTGTATTCGTATATATATTTTGAGACAAATTTACATTGTTTTATATGTATTTTTGAATATCTCTTTCAATACAAATTTACCTTACTGTATATGCATTTTGTATATTTATTTCAATACAAATTTAAACATTTTATGTGTATTTGGTAAATATATTTTTATAAAAAATGCGATAATTTCTGGGAATTTTGCATCTTTATTTTCATACAAATTTACATTATTTTATTGATATTCTGTGTATTTATTTTGATACGATTTTACATTATTCTATTTGTTTTTTGTATATATTTTTTTTATCCACATTTACATTATTTAATGTGTATCTTGCATATATATTTTATACAAATTTACGTTATTTTAAGTGTATTTGTTTATATATTTTCATTCAAATTTACATTATTTGATGTGTATTTTGTATATGTATTTCGATACAAATTTACCTAATTTTATGTGTATTTTGTATATTTCTTTTCAAACAAATTTAAACTATTTTTGTGCATTTTGGTATATAGTTTTATACAAATTTAGGTTATTTTATGTACGCATATACATTATTTAGTGTGTGATTTGTATATATATTTTTATGCAAATTTACTTTATTTTATGTGCATTTTTGTACATATATTTTTTATAAAAATTTGCGTTATTTGTATATGTTTTCTCATACAAATTTACATTATTTTATTGCTCTTTTGTTTATTTATTTTGATACGAATTACATGATTATAAGTGTATTTTGTACATATTTTTTATACGTATTTACATTACTTAATGTGTATTTTGTTAGCATATTTTTAAACAAATCTACGTTATTATATGTATTTGTATTAATATTTTGATACAGATTTGCATTATTTTATGTATTTTGTATGTACATTTCAATTCAAAGTTAGCTTATTTTAGCTGTATTTTTTATATATATTTTCATACAAATTTAATTACTTCTTTGTATTTTTCTATATAGTTTTATACAAATCTACGATATTTTATGTGTATTTTGTATATTTATATTTATACAAATACACATTCTTTTACTGGTATTTTGTTTATTTATTTTGATACGATTTTTAGGTGTATTTTGTATTCATTTTTTAATACGTATTTACTTCATTTTATGTGTATTTTGTATATATTTTTATAGAAATCTACGTTATTTTATGTGTATTCATATATATATTTTGAAACAAATTTACATTGTTTTATATGTATTTTGCATATCTATTTCAATACAAATTTACCTTATAGTATGTACATTTTTTATATTTATTTTAATACAAATTTTAATATTTTATGTGTATTTTGGTATCTATATTTTTATAAAAAATTCGTTATTTTATGGCTATTTTGCATCTTTATTTTCATACAAATTTACATTATTTTATTAATATTCTGTATATTTATTTTTGATACGATTTTACATTATTCTATTTGTGTTTTGTATATATTTTTTTATACATATTTACATTATTTAATGTGTATTTTGTATATATATTTGATACAAATTTACGTTATTTTAAGTGTATATGTTTATATATTTTCATTCAAATTTCCATTATTTTATGTGTATTTTATATATGTATTTCAATACAAATTTACCTAATTTTATGTGTATTTTGTATATTTATTTTCATACAAATTTAAATTATTTTTGTGTATTTTTGTATATAGTTTTATACAAACTTAGGTTATTTTATGAGTATTTTGTATATCTATTTTCATACAAATACACATTCTTTTATTGATATTTTGTCTATTTATTTTGACAAGAATTTAAATTATTTAATGTGTATTTTGTATATATATATATATATATATATATATATATATATATATATATATATATATATATATATATATATATATATATATATATATATATATATATATATATATATATATATATATATATATTTTTTATACGTATTTACATCATTTCATGTGTATTTTGTATATATATTTATAGAAATCTACGTTATTTTATGTGTATCCGTATATAGATTTTTAAACAAATGTACACTTTTATGTACATTTTGTATATTTTTTCAATACAAATTTACCTTATTGTACGTGCATTTTGTATATTAATTTTAATACAAATTTAATTATTCTATGTGTATTTTTGTATATGTATTTTTAAAAAAATATGTTTTATTTTATGGGTATTTTGCATCTTTATTTTCATACAAAATTACATTATTTTATTGATATTTTGTGTATTTATTTTCATACGATTTTACATTATTCTATGTATATTTTGTATATCTATTTTATACAAATATACGTTATTTTATGTGAATTTGTTTTCATTTCATACAAATTTACATTTTTCATGTGTATTTTGTACATGTATTTAAATACAAATTTAACTAATTATATGTGTATTTTGTATATCTATTTTCATAAAATTGAAATTTATTTTTTTTTTTTGTATTTATTTTATTCAAATTTTCGTAATTTTATGTGTATTTTGTATATTTATTTTCCTACAAATATACGTTCTTTTATCGGAATTTTGTTTATTTATTTTGATACGAATTTTCATTTTTTTAGGTGTATTTGATATATATATTTTTATACTTATTTACATAATTTTATATGTATTTTGAATATATATTTTCATAGAAATTTACTCTATATATTAATTCAAAAAAACACAAAAATAATTTATATTTGTATGAAAATAAATATACAAAATACACATAAAATATTTTACAATTGTATTGAAATACATATACAAAATACACTTAAAATAATGTAAATTTGAATGAAAATATACGTTATTTTATGTGTACTCGTATATATATTTTGAAAAAAATTTACATGCTTTTATATGTATTTTGCATATCTATTTCAATACAAATCTACCTTATTGTATGTGCATTTTGTATATTTATTTTAATACAAATTCAAATATTTTATGTGTGTCTTGGTATATATATTTTATAAAAGTGCGTTATTTTATAGGTATTTTGCATCTCTGTTTTCATTCAAATTTACATTATTTTATTAATATTCTGTGTATTTATTTTGACCCGATTTTATATTATTCTATTTGTGTTTTGTATATATTTTTTTTTATACATATTTACATTATTTAATGTGCCTTTTTTTATATATATTTTATACAGATTTACGTTGTGCATATATATATATATATATATATATATATATATATATATATATATATATATATATATATATATATATATATATATATATATATATATATATATATATATATATATATATATATATATATATATATATATATATATATATATATATATATATATATATATATATATATATATATATATATATATATATATATATATATATATATATATATATATATATATATATATATATATATATATATATATTTAAATATGAGCTATTTATGTGTATTTTGTATATCTATTTTCATACAAATTTAATTCCTTGTGTATTTTTGTATATACCTTTATATCAATTTACGTTATTTTATGTGTATTTTGTATATTTATATTTATACAAATACACATTCTTTTATTAGTATTTTGTTTATTTATTTCGATACGAGTTTACATTATTTTATGTGTATTTTGTACACATTTTTTTATACGTATTTACTTCATTTTATGTGTATTTTGTATATATATCTTTATAGAAATCTGCGTTATTTTATGTGTTTTCGTATATATATTTTGAAAATAAATTTACATTGTTTTATGTGTATTTTGCATATCTATTTCAATATAAATTACCTTATTGTGTGTGCATTTTGTATATTTATTTTAATACAAATTCAAATATTTTATGTGTGTTTTGGTATATATATTTTTATAAAAAATGCGTTATTTTATGGGTATTTTGCATCTTTATTTTCATGCAAATTTATATTATTTTATTAATATTCTGTGTATTTTGATACGATTTTACATTATTCTATTTGTGTTTTGTATATATTTTTTTTATACATATTTACATTATTTAATGTGTATTTTGTATATATATTTATACAATTTTACGTTATTTTAAGTGTATTTGTTTATATATTTTTATTCAAACTTACATTATTTTATGTGTATTTTGTATATGTTTTTTAATACAAATTTCCCTAATTTTATGTCTATTTTGCATATCTATTTTCAAACAAATTTAAATAATTTTTGTGTGTTTTTGTATATATTTTTATACAAATTTTAGTTATTTTATTTGTATTTTCTATATATATTTTCCTACAAATATACATTCTTTTATTGGAATTTTATCTATTTATTCTGATACGAATTTACTTTATTTTATGTGTATTTTGTAAATATATTTTTCTACGTATTTACATTATTTTATGTGTATTTTGTATATATATTTTCATAAAAATTTATTTTATTTTATTGTGTGTATTCGTATATAAATTGATACAAATTTTATACAAATTCATGTTATTTTATGTGTATTCGTAGATATATTTTCATACAAATCTACATTATTTTATGTGCATTTTTACATATATTTCATTAATAATTTACCTTATTTTATGTTTATTTTGAATATTTATTTCCTTCAATTTTAAATTATTTTATGTGTATATATGTATTTGTATTTAGGTTATTTTATGTGTATTTTCTATATATATTTTCATCAAAAATTGCATTATTTTATTGGTATTTTGTTAGTTTAATTCGATACGAATTTAGATTATTTCATAGGTATTTTGTATACATATTTTTATACGCATTTACATTATTTAATGTGTGTTTTGTATATTTATTTTTATAGAAATTTACTTTATTTTATGTGTATTTGTATAAATATAAATATACAAAATGCACATAAAATAAGGTAAATTTATATACACAATATACAAAGATACACAAAAGTAATTAAATTTTTTTTGAAAATAGATATACAAAATACACACAAAATAAGCTTAATTGGAATTGAAATATATGTACAAAATACATAAAATAAAGTAAATTTTTATCAAAATATTTTTACAAATACATATAATTACGTAAATTTTATATAAAAATATATAAACAAAATACACATTAAATAATGTAATTACGTATAAAAAATATATACAAAATACACATATAATCATGTAATTCGTCTCAAAATAAATAAACAAAATACCAATAAAATAATGTAAATTTTTATGAGAAAACATACAAAATACACAGAAAATAAATAAATTTCTATAAAAATATATGTACAAAAATGCACATAAAATAAATTTGCATTAAAAAATATATACAAAACACACATTACATAACGTAAATGAGTATAAACATATGTATACAAAATACCTTTGAAAAAATCTAAATTCGTATCGACTTAAATAAAGAAAATATCAATAAAATAATGTAATTTTGGATGAAGATATATATAGAAAATACACATAAAATTACGTAAATACAAATACAAATATACACATAAAATAATTTAAAATTGAATGAAATAAATATACAAAATAATCATAAAACAAGGTAAATTTGTTATGAAAAATATGTAAAAATACACGTAAAATAATATAAATTTTTATGAAAATATATATACAAATACACATAAAATAACATGAATTTGTATAAAATTTGTATCAAAATAAATAGGAATACACACAATAAAAAAATGTAATTTTTTACTAAAATATATATACAAAATACACATAAAATAATGTAAATACGTAGAAAAATATATATACAAAATACACATGAAATAATGCAAACTCGTATCAAAATAAATAAACAAAATTATAATAAGAGATTGTATATTTGTAGGAAAATACATATACAAAATACAAATAAAATAACTAAAATTTGTATAAAAATAAATACAAAAATACACAAAAATAATTTAAATGTTTGAAAATATATATGCAAAATACACATAAAGTTAGGCAAATTTGTATTGAAATACATATACAAAATACACATAAAATAAAGTAAATTTGTAAGAAAATATATAAACAAATACACATAAAATAACGTAGATTTGGGTAAAATATATATACAAAATATACATTAAATAATGTAAATATGTATAAAAATATATATACACATAGAATAATGTTTAATCTTATCAAAATAAATAAACAGAATATCAATAAGATAATTTAAATTTGTATGAAAATAAAGATGGAAAATACCCATATAATAACGCATATATGCATAAAAATATATATACAAAAATACACATGAAATAATTAAATTTGTATTGAAATAAATATACAAAATGCATATACAATAAAGTAAATTTGTATTGAAATACATATGCAAAATACACATCAATAATGTAAATTTGTATCAAAATATATATACGAATACACATAAAATAGAGTAAATTTCTATGAAAATATACATACAAAATACATATAAAATGATGTAAATAGTATAAAAATATATATACCAAATACACCTAAAATAACGTAAATTCGTATCAAAATAAACAAACAAAATTCCGATAAAAGAACGTATATTTGTAGGAAAATAAATATACAAAATACACATAAAATAACGAAAATTTGTGTAAAAATATATAAAAAAAATAATTTCAATTTTTATAAAAATTGATATACAAAATACACATATAATTAGTTAATTTTGTACAAATTTGTACATGTACAAAATACACATAAAATAATGAAAATTTGTATGAAATGAAAACAAATACACTTCGTTGATTTATGATTATTCGTATATAGATTTTGAAATAAATTTACACTGTTTTATGTGTATTTTGCATATTTTTTCAATACAAATTTACCTTATTGTATATGCATTTTGTATATTAATTTTAATACAAATTTAATTATGCTATGTGTATTTTTGTATATGTATTTTTATAAAAATATGCTTTATTTTATGGGTATTTTTCATTTTTTTTTCATACAAATTTACATTATTCTATTTATATTCTGTATATTTTTTTTAAACAATTTTACATTATTCTATGAGTATTTTGTATATCTATTTTTATACGTATTTACTTAATTTTATGTGTATTTTGTATATATATTTTAATAGAAATCCACGTTATTTTATGTGTATTCGTATACCTATATATTTTGAAACAAATTTACATTGTTTTATATGTATTTTTGCATATCTCTTTCGATACAAATTTACCTTATTGTATTTGCATTTTGTATATTTATTTCAATACAAATTTTAATATTTTATGTGTAATTTGGTATATATATTTTTATAAGAAATGCGCTATTTGATGGGAATTTTGCATCTTTATTTTCATACAAATTTACATTATTTTATTAATATTCGGTGTATTTATTTTGATACGATTTTACATTATTCTATTTGTTTTTTGTATATATTTTTTATACATATTTACATTATTTAATGTGTATCTTGCATATATATTTCATACAAATTTATTATCTATTATATATTTTCATACAAATACACATTCTTTTCATGATATTATGTTTATTTATTTTGACACGAATTTACCTAGATATGTATTTTGTATATATATTTTTATACGTATTTATATAATTTCATGTGTATTTTGTATATATATTTCTATAGAAATCTAAATTATTTTATGTGTATTCGTATATATATTTTGAAACATATTAACATTGTTTTAAATGTATTTTTGAATATCTCTTTCAATACAAATTTGCCTTACTGTATATGCATTTTGTACATTTATTTCAATACAAATTTAAATATTTTATGTGTATTTTGGTATATATATTTTTATAAAAAATGCGATAATTTTAGTGAATTTTGCATCTTTATTTTCATACAAATTTACATTATTTTATTGATATTCTGTGTATTTATTTTGATACGATTTTACATTATTCTTTTTGTTTTTTGAATATATTTTTTTATACACATTTACATTATTTAATGTGTATCTTGCATATATATTTTATACAAATTTACGTTATTTTAAGTGTATTTGTTTATATATTTTCATTCAAATTTACATTATTTGATGTGTATTTTGTATATGTATTTCAATACAAATTTCCCTAATTTTATGTGTATTTTGTATATTTCTTTTCAAACAAATTAAAATTATTTTTGTGTATTTTTGTATATAGTTTTATACAAATTTAGGTTATTTTATGTACGCATACACATTATTTAGTGTGTGTTTTGTATATATATTTTTATGCAAATTTACTTTATTTTATGTGCATTTTTGTAGATATATTTTTATAGAAATTTGCGTTATTTGTATATGTTTTCTCATACAAAATTACATTATTTTATTGCTATTTTGTTTATTTATTTTGATACGAATTACATATATATATATTTTTATCCGTGTTTACATCATTTGATGTGTATTTTGTATATGTATTTCTATAGAAATCTACGTTGATTTATGAGTATTCGTATATAGATTTTGAAATAAATTTACACTGTTTTCTGTGTATTTTGCATATTTTTTCAATACAAATTTACCTTATTGAATATGCATTTTGTATATAATATAATGTAAATTTGTATCAAAATATTTTAACAGATGCGCATAAAATAACGTAAATTTGTTTTAAAATATACAAAATACACATTAAATAATGTAAATATGTATAAAAAAATATATACAAAACACAAATAGAATAATGTAAGGTCGTATCAAAATAAATACACAGAATATTAATAAAACAATGTAAATTTGTATGAAAATAAAGATGCAAAATACCCATTAAATAACGCATTTTTTTATAAAAATATATATACCAAAATACACATGAAAAAATTAATTTGTATTAAAATAAATATACAAAATACACATACAATAAATTAAATCTATATTGAAATAGATATGCAAAATACATATAAATCAATGTAAATTTGTTTCAAAATATATATACGAATACACATAAAATAACGTATATTTGTATAAAAATATATATACAATATACATGTGCATTTTGTATATTAATTTTAACACAAATTTGATTAATCTATGTGTATTTTTGTATATGTAGTTTTATAAAAATATGCTTTATTTTATGGGTACTTTGCATCTTTATTTTCATACAAATTTACATTATTTTATTGATATTCTGTGTATTTATTTTGATATGATTTTACATTATTCTATGTGTATTTTGTATATATATTTTATATATAATGTATTTGTTTTCATTTCATACAAATCTACATTATTTTATGTGTTTTTTGTACATGTATTTAAATACAAATTTAACTAGTTATATGTGTATTTTATATATCTATTTTGTATGTATATTTTCATAAAAATTTACTCTATTTTATGAGTATTCGTATATATATTTTGATACAAATTTACATTAAAATGTGTATTTTGCTTATCTATTTCAATACAAATTTACTTTATTGTACGTGCATTTTGTATATTTATTTTAATACAAATTTAATTATTTTATATGTATTTTGTATATATATTTTTATGCAAATATGCGTTATTATATGGATATTTTGCATCTTTATTTTCATACAAATTTACATTATTTTATTGATATACTCTTTATTTATTTTGATACGATTTAACATTATTCTATGTGTTTTTTGTAAATATTTTTTTATATATATATTTACATTATTTAATGTTCATTTTGTATTTATATTTTATCCAAATTTTCATTATTTTATGTGTATTTGTTTATATATTTTCATCCATATTTACATTATTTTATGTGTTTTTTGTATAGATATTTTTCTACGTATTTAAATTATTTTAGGTGTATTTTGTATATACATATTCATAAAAAAAATTACGTTATCTTATTGTGTGTATAAGTATATATTTTGATACAAATTTTATACAAATTCATGTTATTTAATGTGTATTTGTATATATATTTTCATACAAATTTATATTATTTTATGTGTATTTTTTCATATATTTCATTACAAATTTACCTTATTTTATGTTTATTTTGTATATTTATTTCATTCAATTTTAAATTATTTTATGTGTATATTTGTATTTGTATTTAAGTTATTTTATGTGTTTTTTGTATATATATTTTCATCCAAAATTACATTATTTTATTGGTATTTCTTAATTTAATTCGATACGAATTTAGATTATTTCATAGGTATTTTGTATACATATTTTTATACTCATTTACATTATCTAATGTGTGTTTTGTATATATATTTTTATGCAAATTTATTTAAAGTTCAATTTTGTACATATATTTTTATAGAAATTTGCGTTATTTTATGTATATAGTTTTATATAAATTTACGCTATTTTATGTGCATTTTGTAGATTTATATTTATACAAATACACATTCTTTTATTGGTATATTGTTTATTTACATTTATACGAATTTACATTATTTTATGTGTATTTTGTATACATTTTTTTATACGTATTTATTTAATTTTATGTGTATTTTGTATATGTATTTTTATTGAAATCTACGTTATTTTATGTGTATTCGTATATATATTTTGAAACAAATTTACATTATTTTATATGTATTTTGCATATCTATTTCAATACAAATTTACCTTATTGTGGGTGCATTTTGTATATTTATTTTAAAACAAGTTCAAATATTTTATATGTATTTTGGTATCAATAATTTTATAAAATATGCGTTATTTTATAGATATTTTGCATCTTAATTTTCATTTTATATGTACTTTGTATATATATTTTTATACGCTCTTACATTATTTAATATTTATTTTGAATATATATTTTTATACAAATTCATGGTATTTTATGTGTATTTGTATATATATTTTCATATAAATTTACATTATTTTATGTGTATTTTGTACATATATTTTATTACAAATCTACCTTATTTTATGTTTATTTTGTATGTGTATTTTGTATATTTATATTTATCCAAATACACATTCTTTTATTGGTATTTTGTTTATTTATTTTAAATCGAATTTACATTATTTTATGTGTATTTTGTATACATTTTTTTATACGTATTTACTTAATTTTATGTGTATTTTGTATATATATTTTTATAGAAATGCAATAATTTTTGGGAATTTTCCATCTTTATTTTCATACAAATTTACATTATTTTATTGATATTCTTTGTATTTATTTTGATACGATTTTACATTATTCTATTTGTTTTTTGTATATATTTTTTTATACACATTTACATTATTTAATGTAGAATAATGTAAAATCGTATCAAAGTAAATACACAGAATATTAATAAAACAATTTAAATTTGTATGAAAATAAAGATGCAAAATACCCATTTAATAACGCTTTTTTTAATAAAAATATATATACCAAAATACACATGAAAAAATTAATTTGTATTAAAATAAATATACAAAATAAACATACAATAAGGTAAATCTGTTTTGAAATAGATATGCAAAATACATATAAAACCATGTAAATTTTTTTCAAAATATATATACGAATACACATAAAATAACGTAGATTTGTATAAAAATATATATACAAAATACACATAAAATGAAGTAAATACGTATAAGAAAATGTATACAAAATACACATTAAATAATGTAAACTCGAATCAAAATAAATAAACAAAATACCAATAAAAGAATGTGTATTTGAATAAATATAAATATACAAAATACACATAAAATAACGTAAATTTATATAAAACTATATACAAAAATACACAGAAGTATTTTAATTTGTATGAAAATAGATGTACAAAATAAGGTAAATTCGTTTCAAATTCAATAAACAAAATTCAGATAAAAGAACGTATATTTGTAGAAAAAAATATATACAAAATACACATAAAATAACGAAAATTTGTATGAAAATATATAAAAAAATAAACAAAAGTGATTTCAATTCGTATGAAAATAAATAAAATTAGGTTAATTTGTATTGAAATACATATACAAAATACACATAAAATAATGTAAATTTGAAAGAAAATATATAAAAATTCACATATAATAACCTAAATTTGTATGAAATATATGTACAAAATACACATTAAATAATGTAAATATGTATAAAAAAATATATACAAAACACAAATAGAATAATGTAAAATCATATCAAAATATATACACAGAATATTAATAAAATAATGCAACTTTGTATGGAAATTAAGATGCAAAATTCCTATAAAATAACGCATTTTTTATAAAATTATTGATACCAAAATACACTTTGTATGCTTATACAGTAAGGTAAATTTGTATTGAAAGAGATATTAAAAAATACATATAAAACAATGTAAATTTGTTTCAAAATATATATACGAATACACATAAAATAAAGTAGATTTCTATAGAAATATATTTACAAAATACATATGAAATTATGTAAATACGTATAAAAATATATATACAAAATACATATCAAATAATGTAAATTCGTGTCAAAATAAATAAACAAAATATCATGAAAAAAATGTGTATTTGTATGAAAATAGATAATAGATAATAAATTTGTATAAAATATATATGCAAGATACACATTAAATAATGTAAATATGTATAAAAAAGTATATACAAAAAAAAAAGAATAATGTAACATCGTATCAAAATAAATACACCGAATATTAATAAAATAATGTAAATTTGTATGAAAATAAAGATGCAAAATTCCCATAAAATAGCGCATTTCTTATAAAAATATATATAGCAACATACACATAAAATATTTAAATTTGCATTGAAATAAATATACAAAATGCACATACAATAAGGTAAATTTGTATTGAAAGAGATATGCAAAAATACATATAAAACAATGTAAATTTGTTTCAAAATATATATTCGAATACAAATAAAAAAACGTAGATTTCTATAAAAATATATAAACAAAATACACATAAAATTAAGTAAATACGTATAAAAAAATGTATACAAAATACACATAAAATAATGTAAATTCGAATTAAAATAAATAAACAAAATACCAATAAAAGAATGTGTATTTGGATAAATATAAATATTCAAAATACACATACAAAATCAACATAAAATAAGGTAGATTTGTAATAAAATATATGTACAAAATACACATAAAATAATGTAAATTTATATGAAAATATATATACAAATACACATAAAATACCATGAATTTGTATAAAAATATATGTTCAAAATAAATATTAAATAATGTAAAAGCGTATAAAAATATATATACAAAGTACATATAAAATAATGTAAATTCGTATCAATATAAATAAAAAAAACACCAATAAAATAATATATATTTGAATGAAAATAAATTTACAAAAAACACATAACATAACTATAAATTTGTATTAAAATATATACAAAAATACATAGAAAAAATTTGAGTTTGTATGAAAATAGATATACAAAATACACATAAAACTAGGTAAATTTCTTTTGAAATGTATATACAAAATACCCATAAAATATTGGAAATTTGTGTCAAAATATATAAACAAATACACATAAAATAACGTAAATTTGTATGAAAAATATATACAAAATACACATAGAATAATGTCAATTCGTATCAAAATGAATGAGCAGAATATCAATAAAATAATGTAAATTTGTATAAAAATAATGATGCAAAATGCCCAAAAAATAAACCATATGTTTATAAAAATACAGATACAAAAATACACATCGAATAATTAAATTTCTATTAAAATTAATATACAAAATACGTATATAATAAGGTAAATTTGTGTTGAAAAAATATCCAACATACACGTTTACTCATACAAATTTATAATATTTTATTGGTATTTTGTTTATTTATTTTGATACGAATTATATGATTATATGTGTATTTAGTACATCTTTTTTTATACGTATTTAAATTATTTAATGTGTATTTTGTTTATATATTTTCATACAAATTTACGTTATTATATGTGTATTTGTATAAACATTTTGATACAAATTTACTTTATTTCATGAATTTTGTATATGTATTTCAACTCAAATTTACCTTATTTTGTGTGTATTGTGTATATATTTTTATACAAATTTAATTACTTCTGTGTATTTTTGTATATAGTTTTATATAAATTTACGTTATTTTATGTGTATTTTGTATATTTATATTTATACAAATACACATTCTTTTATTGGTATTTTTTTTATTTATTTTGATACGAATTTACATTATTTTATGTGTATTTTGTATACATTTTTTTATACGTATTTACTTCATTTTATGTGTATTTTGTATATATATTTTTATAGAAATCTACGTTATTTTGAGTAATCGTATATATATTTTGAAACAAATTTACATTGTTTTATATGTATTTTGTATATCTATTTCAATACAAATTTACCTTATTGTATGTGTTTTTTGTATATTTATTTTAACACAAATTTAATTTTTTGATGTGTATTTTGGTATATATATTTTTATAAATAAAAAAATGCGTTATTTTATGGGTATTTTGCTTCTTTATTTTCATACAAATTTATTAATATTCTGTGTATTTATTTTGATACGATTTTACATTATTCTATTTGTGTTTTGTACATATCTTTTATACAAATTTACGTTATTTTAAGTGTATTTGTTTATGTATTTTCATTCAAATTTACATTATTTTATGTGTATTTTGTGTATGTATTTCAATACAAATTTACCTAATTTTATGTGTATTTTGTATATTTATTTTCATACAAATTTAAAATATTTTTGTGTATTTTTGTATATAGTTTGATACAAATTTATGTTATTTTATGTGTATTTGTATATCTATTTTCATACAAATACACATTCTTTTATTGATATTCTGTTTATTTTTTTTTACGCGAGTTTTATGTGAATTTGTTTTCATTTCATACAAATTTATATTATTTTATGTGTATTTTGTTCATGTATTTAAATACAAATTCAACTAATTATATGTGTATTTTGTATATCTATTTTCATACAAATTGAAATTTATTTTTTTGTTTTTTTGTATATATTTTTATTCAAATTTTCGTAATCTTATAAAAATATATATACCAAAATACACATAAAATATTTAAATTTGCATTGAAATAAATATACAAAATGCACATACAATAAGGTAAATTTGTATTGAAAGAGATATGCAAAAATACATATAAAACAATGTAAATTTGTTTCAAAATATATATACGAATACAAATAAAAAAACGTAGATTTCTATAAAAATATATATACAAAATGCACATAAAATTAAGTAAATACGTATAAAAAAATGTATACAAAATACACATAAAATAATGTAAATTCGAATTAAAATAAATAAACAAAATACCAATAAAAGAATGTGTATTTGGATAAATATAAATATACAAAAAACACATACAAAAGAAACATAAAATAAGGTAGATTTGTAATAAAACATATGTACAAAATACACATAAAATAATGTAAATTTATATGAAAATATATATACAAATACACATAAAATACCATGAATTTGTATAAAAATATATATTCAAAATAAATATTAAATAATGTAAAAGCGTATAAAATATATATATATATATATATATATATATATATATATATATATATATATACAAAGTACATATAAAATAATGTAAATTCGTATCAATATAAATCAACAAAACACCAATAAAATAATATATATTTGAATGAAAATAAATTTACAAAATACACATATCATAACTAAAATTTGTATTAAAATATATACAAAAATACATAGAAATAATTTGAGTTTGTATGAAAATAGATATACAAAATACACATAAAACTATGTAAATTTCTTTTGAAATGTATATACAAAATACCCATAAAATATTGTAAATTTGTGTCAAAATATCTAAAGAAATACACATAAAATAACGTAAATTTGTATGAAAAATATATACAAAATACACATAGAATAATGTAAATTGGTATCAAAATGAATGAGCAGAATATCAATAAAATAATGTAAATTTGTATGAAAATAAAGATGCAAAATACCCAAAAAATAAAGGATATGTTTATAAAAATAGATACAAAAATACACATCGAATAATTAAATTTGTATTAAAATTAATATAGAAAATGCGTATATAATAAGGTAAATTTATATTGAAAAAATATGCAACATACACGTTTACTCATACAAATTTATAATATTTTATTGGTATTTTGTTTATTTATTTTGATACGAATTACATGATTATATGTGTATTTTGTACATATTTTTTTATACGTATTTACATTATTTAATGTATATTTTGTTTATATATTTTCATACAAATTTACGTTATTATATGTGAATTTGTATAAATATTTTGATACAAATTTACTTTATTTCAAATATTTTGTATATATATTTCAATTCAAATTTAGCTTATTTTGTGTGTATTTTGTATATATTTTCATATAAATTTAATTACTTCTGTGTATTTTTGTATATAGTTTTATATAAATTTACGTTATTTTAAGTGTATTTTGTATATTTATATTTATACAAATACACATTCTTTGTATTTTATTTATTTATTTTTGATACAATTTACATTATTTTATGAGTATTTGTATACATTTTTTAAACGTATTTACTTTTATATATATATATATATATATATATATATATATATATATATATATATATATATATATATATATATATATATATATATATATATATATATATATATATATATATATATATATATATATATATATTATAATATTTGTGTTTTGTATATATTTTTTTATAGATATTTTCATTATTTTAGGTGTATTTTTTATATATATTTTATACAAATTAACGTTATTTTAAGTGTATTTTGTATATGTATTTAAATACAAATTTACCTAATTTTATGTGTATTTTGTATATTTATTTTCATACAAATTTAAATTATTTTTGTGTTTTTTTGTATAAACATATAGAGTAAATTTCTATGAAAATATATATTCAAAATACATTTAAAATTATGTATATAAGTATAAAAATATTTATTTCAAATACACCTAAAAAAAATGAAAATTCGTATCAAAATAAATAAACAAAATTCCGATAAAAGAACGTATATTTGTAGA
Source organism: Eriocheir sinensis (assembly GCF_024679095.1). Classification (NCBI taxonomy): domain Eukaryota; kingdom Metazoa; phylum Arthropoda; class Malacostraca; order Decapoda; family Varunidae; genus Eriocheir; species Eriocheir sinensis. Next base: position 446,561 of record NW_026111522.1, read on the forward strand.
AAAATAAATATACAAAATACACAAAATTACGAAAATTTGAATAAAAATATATACAAAACAACAAAAAAATAAATTTCAATTTGTATGAAAATAGATATACAAAATACACATATAATTAGTTAAATTTGTATTTAAATACATGTACAAAATACACATAAAATAATGTAAATTTGTATGAAATGAAAAAAAATTCACGTAAAATAACGTACATTTGTATAAAATAGATATACAAAATATACATAGAATAATGTAAAATCGTATCAAAATAAATACACAGAATATCAATAAAATAATGTAATTTTGTATGAAAATAAAGATGCAAAATTCCCATAAAATAAAACATATTTTTGTTAAAAATACATATACAAAAATACACATAGAATAATTAAATTTGTATTAAAATTAATATACAAAATGCACGTACAACAAGATAAATATGTATTGAAAAAATATACAAAATGCACATAAAAGTGCAAATTTGTTTAAAAATCTATATACGAATACACATAAAGTAACATAGATTTCTATAGAAATATATATACAAAATACACATGAAATGATGTAAATACGTATAAAAATATATATACAAAATACACATTAAATAATTTAAATTCTCATCAAAAGAAATAAACAAAATATCAAAAAAAAGAATGTGTATTTGTATGAAAATAGATATACAAAATACTCATAAAATAACCTGTTTGTATTAAACTATATACAAAAATACACAAAATAAATTAAATTTGTATGAAAATAAATATACAAAATACACATAAAATTAGGTAAATTTGTTTTGAAATACATATACAAAATACACATAAAATAATGGAAATTTGAATGAAAATATATAAACATATACACTTAAAATAACGTAAATTTGTATCAAATATATATACAAAATACACATTAAATAATGTAAATAGGTTTAAAAACTATATACAAAACACAAATAGAATAATGTAAAATCGTATCAAAAATAAATACACAGAATATTAAAAAAAAAATGTAAATTTGTATGAAAATAAAGATGCAAAATAGCCATGAAATAACGCATTTTTAAAAAAATATATATACCAAAATACACATAAAATATTAAAATTTGTATTAAAATAAATATAAAAAATGCACATACTATAAGGTAAATTTGTATTGAAATAGATATGCAAAATACATATAAAACAATGTAAATTTGTTTCAAAATATATATATACGAATACACATAAGATAACGAAGATTTCTATAAAAATATATACAAAATACACATAAAATGAAGTAAATACGTATTAAAAAATGAATACAAAATACACATAAATATCGTATCAAAAATAATAAACAAAATACCAGTAAAAGAATGTGTATTTGTATAAATATAAATATACAAAATACACATAAAATATCGTAAATTTGTATAAAACTATATAGAAAAATACAAAGAAGTAATTAAATTTGTATGAAAATATATATACAAAATACAGCTAAAATAAGCTAACTTGGAATTGAAATGTACATACAAAATACATAAAATAATGTAAATCTGTATCAAAATATTTATACAAATACATATAATAACGTAGATTTGTTTAAAAATATATAAACAAAATACACATTAAGTAATGTAAATACGTATAAAAAATATGTTCAAAATACACATATAATTATGTAATTCGTATCAAAATAAATAACCAAAATAGCAATAAAATAATGTAAATTTGTATGAGAAAACATATTCAAATAAAGCAGATTTCTATAAAAAATATATGTACAAAAATGCACATAAAATAAGGTAAATTTGCATAAAAAATATATATACAAAACACACACTAAATAATGTAAATGCGTACATAAAATAACATAAATTTGTATAAAACTATATACAAAAATACACAAAAATAATTTAAATTTGTTTGAAAAGAAATATACAAAATAATCATAAAATTAGGTAAATTTGTATTGAAATACATATACAAAATACACATCAAATAATGTAAATTTGAATGAAAATGTTTAAACAAATACACTTAAAATAACGTAAATTTGTATAAAATATATATGCAAGATACACATTAAATAATGTAAATGTGGATAAAAAAATATATACAAAAAACAAATAGAATAATGTAAAATCGTATCAAAATAAATACACAGAATATCAATAAAATAATGTAAATTTGTATGAAAATAAAGATGCAAAATTCCCAGAAATTATCGCATTTTTTATAAAAATATATATACCAAAATACACATAAAATATTTAAATTTGTATTGAAATAATTATACAAAATGCATATACAGTAAGGTAAATTTGTATTGAAAGAGATATTCAAAAATACATATAAAACAATGTAAATTTGTTTCAAAATATATATACGAATACACATAAAATAAAGTAGATTTCTATAGAAATATATATACAAAATACATATGAAATTATGTAAATACGTATAAAAATATATATCAAATAATAGAAATTCGTGTCAAAATAAATAAACAAAATATCATGAAAAGAATGTGTATTTGTATGATACTTAATTTTATGTGTATTTTGTATATATATTTTTATAGAAATCTACCTTATTTCATGTGTATTCGTATATATATTTTGAAACAAATTTACATTGTTTATATGTATTTTGCATATCTATTTTTGTGTATTCTGTATTTATTTTTGTTATACATAGAATAATGTAAAATCGTATCAAAATAAGTACACAGAATATCAATAAAATAATTTAAATTTGTATGAAAATAAAGATGCAAAATACCCATAAAATAAAGCATATTTTAAAAAAAATACATATACAAAAATACACATAGAATAATTAAATTTGTATTAAAATTAATATACAAAATGCACATACAATAAGGTAAATTTGTATTGAAAAATACACATAAAACAGTGTAAATTTGTTTCAAAATATATATACGAATACACATAAAATAACGTTGATTTCTATAGGAATATATATACAAAATACACATGAAATTATGTAAATACGTATAAAAATTATACAAAATAAACATTAAATACTGTAAATTCGCGTCAAAATAAATAAACGAAATATCAATAAAAGAATGTGTATTTGAATGAAAATAGATATACAAAATACACATAAAATAACCTAAATTTGTATCAAACTATATACAAAAATACACAAAAATATTTTAAATTTGTATGAAAATAAATATACAAAATACACATAAAATTAGGTAAATTTGTATTGAAATACATATACAAAATACACATAAAATAATGTAAATTTGAATGAAAAGACATAAACAAATACACTTAAAATAACGTAAATTTGTATAAAAAAATATATACAAAACACAAATAGAATAATGTAAAATCGTATCAAAATAAATACACAGAATATTAATAAAATAATGTAAATATGTATGAAAATAAAGAGGCAAAATACCCATAAAATAACGCTTTTTTTTTAAATATATATACCAAAATACACATAAAAAAACTAAATTTGTATTAAAGTAAATATATAAAAAACACATACAATAAGGTAAATTTGTATTGAAATATATATGCAAAATACATATAAAACAATGTAAATTTGTTTCAAAATATATATACGAATACACATAAAATAACGTAGATTTCTATAAAAATATATATACAAAATACACATAAAATGAAGTAAATACGTATAAAAAAATGTATACAAAATACACATAAAATAATGTAAATTCGTATCAAAATAAATAAAAAAATACCAATAAAAGAATGTGTGTTTGTATAAATATAAATATACAAAATACACATAAAATAACGTAAATTTATATAAAACTATATACAAAAATACACAGAAGTATTTTAATTTGTATGAAAATAGATATACAAAATAAGGTAAATTCGTTTCAAATTCAATAAACAAAATTCAGATAAAAGAACGTATATTTGTAGAAAAAAATATACAAAATACACATAAGATAACGAAAATTTGTATGAAAATATATAAAAAAATAAACAATGTAAATGTAAATGTAAATTTGTATCAAAATATTTTAACAGATGCGCATATAATAACGTAAATTTGTATAAAATATATTTAAAAAATACACATTAAATAATGTAAATATGTATAAAAAAATATATACAAAACACAAATAGAATAATATAAAATCGTATCAAAATAAATACACAGAATATTAATAAAATAATGTAAATTTGTTTGAAAATTAATATGCTAAATACCCGTAAAATAACGAATTTTTTATAAAAATATTTATACCAAGACACTCATAAAATATTTGAATTTGTATTAAAATAAATATACAAAATGCACATACAATAAGGTAAATTTGTATTGAAATAGATATGCAAAATATATATAAAACCATGTAAATTTTTTTCAAAATATATATACGAATACACATAAAATAACGTAGATTTCTATGAAAATAAATATACAAAATACACATAAAATAAAATAAATACGTATAAAAAAATGTATACAAAAAACACATAAAATAATGTAAATTGGTATCAAAATAAATAAACAAAATACCAATAAAAGAATGTGTATTTGTATAAATATAAATATACAAAATACACATAAAATAACGTAAATTTGTATAAAACTATATACAAAAATACACAGAAGTAATTAAATTCGTATGAAAATAGATATACAAAATACAGATAAAATAAGCTAAATTTGAATTGAAATGTATATACAAAATACATAAAATAATGTAGATTTGTATGAAAATATTAAAAAAATACCCATAAAATAACGCATTTTTTTATTTATAAAAATATATATACCAAAATACACATCAAAAATTAAATTTGTATTAAAATAAATATAGAAAAAACACATACAATAAGGTAAATTTGTATTGAAATAGATATGCAAAATACATATAAACAATGTAAATTTGTTTCAAAATATATATACGAATACACATAAAATAACGTAGATTTCTATAAAAATATATATACAAAATACACATAAAATGAGGTAAATACGTATAAAAAAATGAATACAAAATACAGATAAAATAATGTAAACTCGTATCAAAATAAATATACAAAATACCAATAAAAGAATGTGTATTTGTATAAATATAAATATACAAAATACACATAAAATAACGTAAATTTATATAAAACTATATACAAAAATACACATAAGTATTTTAATTTGTATGAAAATAGATATACAAAATAAGGTAAATTCGTTTCAAATTCAATAAAAAAAATTCAGATAAAAGAACGTATATTTGTAGAAAAAATAAATATACAAAATACACATTAAATAACGAAAATTTGTATGAAAATATATAAAAAAATAAACAAAAATAATTTCAATTTGTATGAAAATAAATATACAAAATACACATGTATTTTGTATATCTATTTTCACACAAATTTAATTACTTTTGTGTATTTTTGTATATAGTTTTATATAAATTTACGTTATTTTATTTGTATTTTGTATATTTACATATATACAATACACATTCTTTTATTAGTATTTTGTTTATTTATTTTGATACGAGTTTACATTATTTTATGTGTATTTTGTATACCTTTTTTTATACGTATTTACTTCATTTTATGTGTATTTTGTATATTTATTTTCATAGAAATCTACGTTATTTTATGTGTATTCGTATATATATTTTGAAAAAAATTTACATTGTTTTATATGTATTTTGCATATCTATTTCAATACAAATTTACCTTATTGTAAATGCATTTTGTATATTTATTTTAATACACATTCAAATATTTTATGTGTGTCTTGGTAATATATTTTTATTTTTATTTTTATTTTATTTTATGGGTATTTTGCATCTTAATTTTCGTACAAATTTACATTATTTTATTAATATTCTGTGTATTTATTTTGATACGATTTTATATTATTCTATTTGTGTTTTGTATATATTTTTTTAATACATATTTACATTATTTAATGTGCATTTTGTATATATATTTTATACAAATTTACGTTATTTTAAGTGTATTTGTTTATATATTTTCATTCAAATTTACATTATTTTATGTGTATTTCGTAAATGTATTTCAAAAAAATTTACCTAATTTTATGTGTATTTTGTATATTTATTTTCATCCAAATTAAAAATATTTTTGAGTATTTTTGTATATAGTTTTATACAAATTTAGGTGATTTTATGTGTATATTGTATATCTATTTTCAAACAAATACACATTCTTTTATTGATATTTTGTTTATTTATTTTGACGCGCATTTACATTATTTAATGTGTATTTTATATATATATATATATATATATATATATATATATATATATATATATATATATATATATATATATATATATATATATATATATATATATATATATATATATATATATATATATATATATATATATATATATATATATATTTATACGTGTTTACATCATTTGATGTGTATTTTGTATATATATTTCTATAGAAATCTACGTTGATTTATGAGTATTCGTATATAGATTTTGAAATAAATTTACAGTGTTTTATGTGTATTTTGCATATTTTTCAATACAAATTTACCTTATTGTATATGCATTTTGTATATTAATTTTAATACAAATTTAATTATGCTATGTGTATTTTGTATATGTATTTTTATAAAATATGCTTTATTTTATGGGTATTTTGCATTTTATTTTCATATAAATTTAAATTATTTTATTTATTTTGTTTTTATTTTTATTTGTAACAATTTTACATTATTCTATGTGTATTTTGTATATCTATTTTTATACGTATTTACTTAATTTTATGTGTATTTTGTATATATATTTTTATAGAAATCTACGTTATTTTATCTGTATTCGTATATATATTTTGAAACAAATTTACATTGTTTTATATGTATTTTTGCATATCTCTTTCAATACAAATTTACCTTATTGTAAGTGCTTTTTGTATATTTATTTCAATACAAATTTAAATATTTTATGTGTATTTTGGTATATATATTTTTATAAGAAATGCGCTATTTGATGGGAATTTTGCATCTTTATTTTCATACAAATTTACATTATTTTATTAATATTCGGTGTATTTATTTTGATACGATTTCACATTATTCTATTTGTTTTTTGTATATATTTTTTTATACATATTTACATTATTTAATGTGTATCTTGCATATATATTTCATTCAAATTTATTATCTATTATTTATTTTCATACAAATACACATTCTTTTCATGATATTTTGTTTATTTAATTGAACCCGAATTTACCTAGATATGTTTTTTTTATATATATTTTTATACGTATTTACATAATTTCATGTGTATTTTGTATATATATTTCTATAGAAATCTACGTTATTTTATGTGTGTTCGTATATATATTTTGAAACAAATTTACTTTGTTTTATACGTATTTTTGAATATATCTTTCAATAAATATTTACCTTACTGTATATGCATTTTGTATATTTATTTCAATACAAATTTAAATATTTTATGTGTATTTTGGTATATATATTTTTATAAAAATGCTAATTTATAGAATTTTGCATCTTTCTTTTCATAAAAATTTACATTATTTCATTGATTTTCTGTGTATTTATATTGATAGGATTTTACATTATTCTATTTCTTTTTTGTATATATTTTTTTATACACATTTACATTATTTAATGTGTATCTTGCATATATATTTTATACACATTTACGTTATTTTAAGTGTATTTGTTTATATATTTTCATTCAAATTTACATTATTTTATGTGTATTTTATATATGTATTTCAATACAAATTTACCTAGTTTTATGTGTATTTTGTATATATCTTTTCATACAAATTTTAAATATTTTTGTTTATTTTTGTATATAGTTTTATACAAATTTAGGTTATTTTATGTACGCATTTACATTATTTAATGTGTGTTTTGTATATATATTTTTATGCAAATTTACTTTATTTTATGTGCATTTTTGTACTTATATTTTTTTAGAAATTTGCGTTATTTTATGTGTATTTGTATATGTTTTTTCATACAAATTTACATTATTTTATTGCTATTTTGTTTATTTATTTTGATACGAATGAAAATAGATATACAAAATATACATAAAATAAACTAAATTTGTATTGAAATATATATACAAAATACATAAAATAATGTAAATTTGTATAAAAATATTTTAACAGATGCGCATAAAATAACGTAGATTTGTATAAAATATATTTAAAAAATACACATTAAATAATGTAGATATGTATAAAAAAATATATACAAAACACAAATAGAATAATATAAAATCGTATCAAAATAAATACACAGAATATTAATAAAATAATGTAAATTTGTTTGAAAATTAAGATGCAAAATACTCATAAAATAACGCATTTTTTATAAAAATATTTATACCAAGACACACATAAAATATTTGAATTTGTATTAAAATAAATATACAAAATGCACATACAATAAGGTAAATTTGTATTGAAACAGATATGCAAAATACATATAAAACCATGTAAATTTTTTTCAAAATATATATACGAATACACATAAAATAACGTAGATTTCTATGAAAATAGATATACAAAATCCACATAAAATGAAGTAAATACGTATAAAAAAAGGTATACAAAATACACATAAAATAATGTAAACTCGTATCAAAATAAATAAACAAAATACTAATAAAAGAATGTGTATTGTATAAATATAAATATACAAAATACAAATAAAATAACGTAAATTTATATAAACTATATGCAAAAATACAAAAGTAATTAAATTTCTGTGAAAATAGATATACGAAATACATGTGTATTTTTGCATCTTTATTTTCATACAAATTTACATTATTTTATTAATATTATATATATTTTATTCTCATCACCTTCACAGTGAAGTCACTGGTAATTATTCATAATTATTTCACATGACCTAACATTAGTCTTATAACACGGTGTTAAGCACCTAGCTGTGGAAAAGAGTGTAGCATTAATATTTATTGGGGACTCAGAATTTAGTAATAAAAACTCATTTTAGTGAGCCATTGAACTGGCTTAATATAAATGCAATCCTTGCCTGATACGCCAAAGGATCTTTTCTAGGTTATTTTATGTAGAATAATTAGACATTTAGGACAACTACATAACACTGACACCAACCAGCTTCTCAAACATATTTTCTTGGGAACTTATTATTATATTCCATGATATGTGTAAAATGTATAATTGACTTCACATTGTAGCACCAGGCAACAAGGCCATAATGCTAATGAAATGGTTAGATTCCAGTCTTTACATACACTGTTTGGTATCAGCTGTAATTCCGTGACAATTATTCATTTATTTGATAATTTATTAACTAAAATATACCCTATAGATGTTTGGTGTGTGCCATGGATAATGGATGCGTTTGATGATTATTCAGATGTTTGGCAGTGGTTATATATTAAAGCATAAAAGTATCTCCACTGTGTTTGTTAAGGTGTTATTAGCCAATGTTAAACCTTTCTAATTTATATGATTTTCTTTGACATGGAATGTCTTAATAGTTTCTTAAGCTGGTGTCCTGCACTGCATAATTCTGCATATTTTAAAATGTGACCAGTAAGTTGTTAATTTAGAGGATATCACTTCCCAGATTTATTAAAAAAATCTCCATTACAGCCTCGCAAGCAAGAGATTATCAAGGCCACTGAGCAGCTCATTGACTGCATAAACAGCGTGACTTTTGAAGGCTGCCACGTGAGCATTTCATGAAAAATGCAGAAGCTGTAGCAGTTTCTTACTAATTCTATAATTTTTGAACCTCGACTGTAAAAGTATAACATGAATCGTAAGTTGTGTGAGTACTTAATATATGCATCTATTTTAATATTGATACACATTGTATACATGATAGTTTATTAAATTTCATAATAGATTGTAAATTCAATTACATTGTATTGATTACATTGACCTGGATTTTCTTATGATTAATTCATAAACTGGAAAATTGCAATTCCTGAGGAGAGTAAATTTTGCTTTTGACATAAATTTTCCCTTTCAGCTCGGTTCAACATAAATCTCCCCTTCGGCCTCAGTCTTTTTATTATGGTAAACTGCCCATTCATGAATTTTAATACATGTTTCACTCCTTTCTTTCAACAGTAAGCTTTATCAGGAACAGTCAGTGCCTTTGATGTACATGCAGGTAATTGTTGAGCCAGAAGCCTACCTGCTGCCACCTGATTTCTAATGTGGCTGTGGCCTTGTTCATTTTGTCTCATTTTCCTCTTCCATAAAAATATGCTAATAACTCACCTGACCTCCTTCCGAACCTGGAGGCGTTAGGGGCAATTTAGTGGTGGCCCTCTGGAGTTCCTGGCCAAATTTTACTTTGAAAATGGTAACGTTTGATGACTCTTTTTGTGGCATTGCTTACAAAGCCATGGCAGTAACTTCTTGGGTAAGCGGAGTGGGACAATTGGGGGACTTTCTGATGGCATTGACTGTGCTTTTTAAAGCACTTTATGCTGCATTTTGCATGTATACTGTATAAAGATAATTACTTAAATGTAGCTTATTCACTGAAAAAGTTTTTTATTTATGTGGGAATGAATGTTCTGTGGAGTTGTAGACACTTTGAGTATGAAAAGACCCCTCAGATCTTTTCTAATTCAGCATCAGATCTCTGCTGACACTTTTTTTTCTCACAAATTGTGTGTGTGTGTGTGTGTGTGTGTGTGTGTGTGTGTGTGTGTGTGTGTGTGTGTGTGTGAACAAGATGTACAAACCCCTATAATAAATGGGCCCATCAGGCGGTGGTATATGTCAGACATCAATATGCAGTTAGTTTGTGGACCACTCAACACAGACCGTGCACGTGAGAGGAGCATGAGCAGCTAGGAGAAACTGGAGAAACTTGAGCTTGCTTAACCACATGGGCATGATAATATTGGATGAATGCTCAGAGTGTGTTCCCAAAGGTTTGTGTAATTGAGGGGCATGAGATGGCAAGGCGTGGTGTGTATGTTATTACCTATAGATAGGAAAAATAAAAGTGTATAAATATTTTGTCTTACTTTTTTTGCTTCAACTTGCTGTGACCCCATATTTTTTGCTCACATAAAATTTTTGGTCACTCTCAAAATCAGCAATTTTTCTTATTCTTTTGGCATGGGAACATGTACCAAAAAGAAAAAAGAGGGCAGCCAGAATTCCTGCAAGAAAGTAAAAACTACCGCAAACTGATGCCTTGACTTGGATTTGAGCATCACTCTTTGACAAGAGAGCTAGAGGCCTCAGCTGCTCAATCCTAGAGGAACATTAGGCTGCTACATGGGGAGATTACAGCAGCTTTACTTTCTCATTACTCGATTTTGAGCACCAATTTTTCTTATTGGTGCATGTTACATACCCCAAAATCAGAAAAAGTGTGCCAATTATGAAACAGTAACTGAAAATTCAGTGCAAGCAAAAGTGGGAGTTACAATGAGTTGAAGGAAACAAAGTGAGACAAACTGTTTATACATGTTTATTTTCCTATCACCATCATTTTATAAGTTAGTCTTACTGTAATTAATTTATGCTCATGATAAGCACCAATGTATCATGAACATGGTGGTAATTTCAGTTTTCCTAAACATTATCCTGTAGTTTGTTAATAGTGGGTCACAGCATACCAATGCACTGAAAACCTGAAAATCCACCTACTCTTGTGATGTCATCAACTCGAGACACAGGCCAGTATCTTTTGGAGGCGACGCCACCGCCTCAATTCATGTATCCCCATTATCTGCGTTATGCTGATTTTGTGGTAGTTTTGTGCATCATTTTACCACTCAGCTGTAAGTTATACAAATTCTCTAATAGTTTTGCACATCTTGGTCCTAATGTCAATAATTTCTCTGACAACCACACCCTATGACAACACTGTAATATGTTTACAAATATGAGTTCCTGTGGGTAATGTCAAGTTGTGGATAAATGAGCTTTTACTATATCATTATTCCACTTAAATCTGCGTTTATATTTGGGCTGCGAGTCGTCTATGGCATGTCATGCACTGTGACTCCTTTGACTCTGGGAACTTTTGATCATCTCCATACATACCAGTGCCTATAAATACTGTAGGTTCAGTCTTTGTAGATTTGTCTTATTTCATATGAAGTGTTCAGCATAAAGTCTTGTGAATAGCAAGGGTCAGCTGTGTAAAACCATTCATCTGGTACTTTTTCCTTGTCATATAAAATCTTTATATTTTTTCTGACTAACTAAATTTGATTAAAATGACTTGTAGAAATAATCTCATGCATTTCTAGTAATATTTTGCATTCTTTTGAAAAGAGGAGGCTGGTGAAACCAGTGACCCTAAATGATGACTGCATTTAAGCTTTGTAATATCATTGTTATAACCAGTGCCAGATTTTGACTTGGTGAGGACCTAAGCTATGAGGCTCCTTGTTAATAAATTTCACCAGGTGATCTCACAAAACTTGGGTTTCAACTCTTTGCAGCTTTGTAATTCAAACAATTCTTCTTGTTATAGCAATATTGTTTCTTCACCACTGGAAAATGGGTATAAAACCCAAACTGAATCTTCTTGATGCCCTTGTGGATTGGGAGGCCCTTAGCCTTAGTTTAGCTTATGACTAAATCTGGCACCGGGTGTAAGTATGCATGCAGCCCTTTCCTCATGACCTTGAATTAGACTATGATAATCTTGTCAGGATCAGTAAGACAAGGAACTCCACATTGGTAATAAATCTATTTAAAATGGGACACGATTGAATTATTATATAAAAACAAATACTAAAATTATGAAAGCTTAAGTTTTTTGTTTTCAGTCTTATATTTTATCTGAAACTTACTGATTGGATCTAAGTTGTTTGTAAAATACTACCTTAGATATTCCTTATTCAAAACTTACCAGTGATATCATATTTGAAAGAAACAAGTCAAATTAAGGTACAGAACACTTTGAGTGTTTTGTAAGGAGGGTTGAGGTTTCAGGTGATTAGGCTTGCATGTAAACACGCCATTCATTAAAAATAAAAATAAAGTATTTTGAAATTAGTGTCGTTATCTGTTTTAGAAAGGCAATGAGTGTGGTAATGCTTGATTACTGTGGTGTTACCCTAATCCTCAAATTTAAAATGTCGTTCAAGTGCCTAAGCCCCGATGTACAGTAGTTGAGTGTAGTTCATGGTTTCCGAACTGATAGGTTTTATTTTGTTTTGTTCAGTTTTATAGCTAATAGCTTTTGTGGTGTGTATTTTAATTCACCCTGAAGTGTTACACATCATAGGTTGAGCTTCGATAAACCGCTTTGTAGCACTTAATTTGCTGGAGGAGAGCAATGCAGTTGACAGATAGTACAATGGGATATATATATATATATATATATCTATATATCTATATATATATATATATATATATATATATATATATATATATATATATATATATATATATATATATTTTGTGTGTGTGTGTGTGTGTGAGTGTGTAAATTGACACATAAAGTCAGTATGTAAATGTCTCAAAATTTACCATTCAGTTTTAGGTGGTTTCATATTGTATAAACCGTTGACCCTCCATCAACGTGGTGGTATTGTGCTCACCATTTATTTTGGTGAATCTCATTTTACCCTATAAGGGGCCTGGGTGGTACTGAGATTGCCAAAGTCACCTGTTTCCCAATTTGTCTTTGAAAATGAAATGCTATTTTAAATGTTTTTAATAATTGTCTTTCACTGACATATATGATATACTTCTCCTTCTTGCTCTGAAATGGCAAAGAATGGGACCTGAGTACATATGAAACTTACCCTCTGCTTCATGCAAATTTCCCCTCTAGTCAGAAGTCAGAATGGGTCACTTATAAGTCACCGGAAGCCTGATTTCACTCACATTTGCATCATATTTATAAGAACAATACTGATTAGATTTTGGGGCTGCAAGGTTTGTAGCTGAATGGCTTTTTTTTTTTTTTTTTTTTTCCAAAATAGGCAAGGTGAGCAATATTTAATTCTCTGAAACATTTTCATATGAAATTATTTGACAAATTAGCTGGTGTAGCCACATACCTCTAAAATAAAGTTTCTGAAGTAGGTTTTTAATTTGAATGTTTTAGGGGTAGCCTACCATGTTGTGACAAATTGACAGTAATGAAACCCACGTGGGTGGAGGCCTGAGTGTGTTGTTAGATTTCTTTCCGATAACTAAAAATTAATTACATTTTAGATTATCTTTGTTTTATATTATTGCATATATAATAAAATGTACAGTAAAATTCCTGAGTACAGGACAAGGCATGCCACTTTTACGGAAAAGTATTTAGATAATGTTACACTTCCCAAACATAGTTCTTGATTGTGATGGTATATATATTTTAGATAAATATATGTTTTATTTTTACTTACACATATGCCCATAAATTTGGCTCAATGCACACAGTCTTTACTTATTGCCATTCACTCATTCTTCTTTCACAAAATTTCCTTCTGTCTTCAAATCTAACAATGGTTTTCTTGTACCACTTACCTATGTTTTTTCTACAGTATTTTTTTTCCAAACTATCTTAGTCTTTCTAAATATTGATAAGTTTGTCACAGATAATTAGATTTTGAAAACATCAAATCAACAGGTCATTGCAGTGTCACCTACTGCATCATTTTGTTATCTTCCATTTGCAGCCACATGTCCCACAAACTTCACTCTTTATCACAACTCCTTACCTCCCTCTACTCCCCTCCCACAACTATTATCTGATGTTCTTTTAGTCAATCTTCTGTTCCTTCTGTGGTGCTCCTTTTAATTACTAGTCAAGGTGCAATACATATAAATTCTAGGAATTAATATTACTTTAAATAAGTTTACTCTAACATTAAGCATTGCAATTCAGTCTCAGTATTACTTTGTCAAAGAGCTATATGGTAGCTCATTTATTTATGCATAGTGCCTGCACAAGGCATAAATTGATGATATACTTTTCTTCAGCGGATTTTAGTGGCAATACACTCACAATCCACTTAAACACCACCATGCAGTATATATTAATATATGACAGATTATTCATTATTGCACTTCTAAGGCAATACATACTTATCATCCAATTTTCATACCATCTCAGTCTTCAGTTATAATAGGGCACAATGTGCAAGTTGTGCTAATGCACATTATCATTTGAATGTATGTCTATTTGTGAGTCCAGTACTCGGGAGTGTTACTGGGGTGTATGAAATGTAAAACTGCTTTTAAAAAAATAGTTATTCAAAATTATTAAGAAGCTCATAACATGTAGGAATCATACTCACTTATTAACCAAGAAAGTTCTCTGTTGCAGTACTGGAAGAATTGCAAGACAGTCAATACCATGATCCTAAGTCCTCATGTTCACTTGTTGGGAGACGCAGCCTGTATTGCATATATCCGCCTTACCCAGTATATGGACAAGTAAGTTGTATATCATTTCAATTATAAATTTATTGATATAAAGTCTATATCACAATCATGCATTCATATTTCACACAATATAAATACAATATGATAAGTTCCAAGTTATTTGTAGATTTTGACAAATATTACATTGAAAGTTTTAAATTAAGCCTCGGATAAATTCATCTCAGAGTATAAGGTTAAGAGTGACCCAAATTATTTAACTAGCATAACTTTAAGTATGATACACATCTGCATTATCCAGATATTTCAATATGACACAAGCTGCCAATGCAAACATTTACCGGTTCTATTATTAATGCAATGTTGCATTGTAGTTTTAGTCAGCATTAGATAGAGTGCCACAGCAAGGGCTTTTAAGAAAAGTTAAAAGTCCATGGGGTTAAGTTTAACCCTTTCATGGCTAAACGCTCGCAGCGAGTGTTAGGCGTATTTGCTGGTGGTGCTAAACACTCGCTGCGAGCTCCACCCGCACTCAAATCTCCCACGTATGAGAGTGTTCCAACAATATTTCTCACAACA